>NC_090328.1:113871214-114171214 GCF_035084215.1 Heptranchias perlo
CGGAACCCAAACTAAGCATCGGTGAGCAGGTTATTGGTGAGTAAGTGCCGCTTGATAGGGTCAAAATGGCAAACCCTTCCCAATCAAAGTGAAGTTCGCCAAACTCTTTCCCACGGGAATTTCCTCGGAGTTGCTCCAGCAGGAACCCCAGCTACACACGCAAACAGAATTTTGGTCATGCTTCCAGCGGGAGTGGCCATGAGGAAATTCCCAGCCAATGACTCTTTAAAAGCTTGTTAATCCTGGTTACTGCACTTCCACAGATTCAATCTATCCAGGTCATTGAACAAAACTGGAGTCAGTGTGAATGCAGTGTCACAGTGTCATGTGTTAAGTATCATATGAGACCTTCCCCTTCCACCAATCGGAGACCACTACCCTTTCAACCAATCAGATCCCAGAAACCAGTGTCCCGGCAACATCTCCATTCAACCAATCAGATCCCAGGGCCAAGAACCAATCAGGTCTCAGAACATGTCGCCAGGAATCCATCAGGTCCCAGAACCATCTCCAGCGTCATTCAAGTTCGACAAAAAAGTTCTGGGCTGTGATAGTTCTTCACCAACTCCACTATATACTTTTATAATAACATTTCTACCCTCTTAAAAGTATAAATTAAGTTAAAATACTCCTAATCAAACTGACTCACTTTGTACAGTGGAATTTGTCAAGCAGCAGATTGAATACCGTGTTCAATTCTGGTCACTGATGCACAAGAGATGGGCCTTTTTTTTTATTCGATCATGGGATGTGGGCGTCACTGGCGAGGCCAGCATTTATTGCCCATCCCTAATTGCCCTTGAGAAGGTGATGGTGAGCCGCCTTCTTGAACCGCTGCAGTCCGTGTGGTGACGGTTCTCCCACAGTGCTGTTAGGTAGGGAGTTCCAGGATTTTGACCCAGCGACGATGAAGGAACGGCGATATATTTCCAAGTCAGGATGGTGTGTGACTTGGAGGGGAACGTGCAGGTGGTGTTTTTCCCATGTGCCTGCTGCTCTTGTCCTTCTAGGTGGTAGAGGTCGTGGGTTTGGGAGGTGCTGTCGAAGAAGCCTTGGCGAGTTGCTGCAGTGCATCCTGTGGATAGTACACACTGCAGCCACTGGGCGCCGATGGTGAAGGGAGTGAATGTTTAGGGTGGTGGATGGGGTGCCAATCAAGCGGGCTGCTTTATCTTGGATGGTGTCGAGCTTCTTGAGTGTTGTTGGAGCTGCACTGATCCAGGCAAGTGGAGAGTATTCCATCACACTCCTGACTTGTGCCTTTTCGATGGTGGAAAGACTTTGGGGAGTCAGGAGGTGAGTCACTCGCTGCAGAATACCCAGCCTCTGACCTGCTCTTGTAGCCACAGTATTTATATGGCTGGTCCAGTTAAGTTTCTGGTCAATGGTGACCCCCAGGATGTTGATGGTGGGGGATTTGGCGATGGTAATGCCGTTGAATGTCAAGGGGAGGTGTTTAGAATCTCTCTTGTTGGAGATGGTCATTATCTGGCGCGAATGTTACTTGCCACTTATGAGCCCAAGCCTGGATGTAGTCCATGTAGTCCTGAGTTGTAGCTTCACCAGGTTGGCACCTAATTTTTAGGTACGCCTGGTGCTGCTCCTGGCATGATCTTCTACATGCATACGGGCTCGGACTGCTTCATTATTTGAGGGGTTGCAAATGGAACTGACCACTGTGCAATCATCAGCGAACATCCCCATTTCTGAACTTATGATGGAGGGAAGGTCATTGATGAAGCAGCTGAAGATGGTTGGGCCTAGGACACTGCCCCGAGGAACTCCTGCAGCAATGTCCTGGGGCTGAGATGATTGGCCTCCAACAACGACTACCATCTTCCTTTGTGCTAGGTATGACTCAAGCCACTGGAAAGTTTTCCCCCTGACTCCCATTTGCTTCAATTTTACTGGGGCTCCTTGGTGCCACACTCTGTCAAATGCTGCCTTGATGTCAAGGGCAGTCACTCTCACCTCACCTCTGGAATTCAGCTCTTTTGTCCATGTTTGGACCAAGGCTGTAATGAGGTCTGGAGCAGAGTGGTCCTGGCGGAACCCAAACTGAGCATCAGTGAGCATGTTATTGGTGAGTAAGTGCCGCTTGATAGCACTGTCGACGACACCTTCCATCACTTTGCTGATGATTGAGAGGAGACTGATGGGGCGTTAATTGGCCGGATTGGATTTGTCCTGCTTTTTGTGGACAGGACATACCTGGGTAATTTTCCACATTGTCGGGTAGATGCCAGTGTTGTAGCTGTACTGGAACAGCTTGGCTGGAGGAGCAGCTAGTTCTCGAGCACAAGTCTTCAGCACTACAGCTGGGATGTTGTTGGGGCCCACAGCCTTTGCTGTTTCCAGTGCAGTCAGCAGTTTCTTAATATCACGTGGAGTGAATCAAATTGGCTGAAGACTGGCTTCTGTGATGGTGTGGATATCGGGAGGAGGCCGAGGTGGATCACCCACTCCGCACTTCTGGCTGAAGGTGGTTGCAAATGCTTCAGCCTTGTCTTTTGCACTCACATGCTGGAATCTGCCATCATTGAGGATGGGGATGTTCACAGAGCCTCCTCCTCCCGTTAGTTGTTTAATTGTCCACCACCATTCACGACTGGATGTGGCAGGACTGCAGAGCTTTGATCTAATCCGTTGGTTGAGGAATCGCTTAGCTCTGTCTATAGCATGTTGCTTCCGCTGTTTAGCATGCATGTAGTCCTGAGTTGTAGCTTCACCAGGTTGCACCTCATGTTTAGGTACGCCTGGTGCTGCTCCTGGCATGCTCTTCTACACTCCTCATTGAACCAGGGTTGATCCCCTGGCTTGTTGGTAATGGTAGAGTGAGGAATATGCCAGGCCATGAGGTTACAGATTGTGCTGGAATACAATTCTGCTGCTGCTGATGGCCCACAGCGCCTCATGGATGCCCAGTTTTGAGCTGCTTGATCTGTTCTGAATCTATCCCATTTAGAACGGTGGTAGTGCCACACAACATGTTGGATGGTATCCTCAGTGCGCAGATGGGACTTCGTCTCCACGAGGACTGTGCGGTGGTCACTCCTACCAATACTGTCATGGACAGATGCATTTGCGACAGGTAGATTGGTGAGGACGAGGTCAAGTAAGTTTTTCCCTCGAGTTGGTCCGCTCACCACCTGCCACAGGCCCAGTCTGGCAGCTATGTCCTTCAGGACTCGGCCAGCTCGGTCAGTAGTGGTGCTACCGAGCCACTCTTGGTGATGGACATTGAAGTCCCCCACCCAGAGTACATTTTGTGCCCTTGCTACTCTGTGCTTCCTCCAAGTGGTGCTCAACATGGAGGAGGACTGATTCATCAGCTGAGGGAGGACGGTAGGTGGTAATCAGCAGGAGGTTTCCTTGCCCATGTTTGACCTGATGCCATGAGATTTCATGGGGTCCAGAGTCAATGTTGAGGACTCCCAGGGCCACTCCCTCCTGACTGTATATCACTGTACCGCCACCTCTGGTGGGTCTGTCCTGCCGGTGGGACAGGACATACCCAGGGATGGTGATGGAAGAGTCTGGGACGTTGGCTGAAAGGTATGATTCTGTGAGTACGGCTGTGTCAGGCTGTTGCTTGACTCGTCTGTGGGACAGCTCTCCCAATTTTGTCACAAGTCCCCAGATGTTAGTGAGGAGGACTTTGTGGGGTCAACTAGGCTTGGTTTGCCTTTGTCGTGTCCGGTGCCTAGTGGTCCGATGCCGGGTGGTCCGTTCGGTTTTATTCTTATGACTTTTCGTAGCGAGATTTTACAACTGAGTGGCTTACTAGGCCATTTCAGAGGGCAATTAAGAATCAACCACATAATCCCTAGAAGTAATTCAGGGAAGGGTGGTGAGGCTTGACCTCTAGTGTCAGAGGACTAAGTCATGAAGAAGCTTGAGCTCTTTGCCCTGAAGAAGGTGAATGAGAAGCAATGTTATAGAGTTACATAAAAATACATTGGCCTTGGAGGGGGTGCAGCACAGATTCATCAGAATGATACCGGGTCTAAAAGGTTAAAATTACGAGGACAGGTTGCAAAGACTAGGCTTGTATTCCCTCGAAGATTAAGGAGTGATCTAATTGAGGTGTTTAAGATGATTAAAGGATTTGATAGTGTCGATAGAGAGAAACTATTTCTTCTGGTGGGAGAAACTAGAACAAGGGGGCATAACCTTAAGATTGGAGTGAAGCCGTTCAGGGGTGATGACCGGAAGCATTTCTTCACACGAAGGGTAGTGGAAATCTGGAACTCTCTCCCCCAAAAAGCTGTTGAGGCTGGGGGTCAATTGAAAATTTCAAAACTGAGATTGATAGATTTTTGTTAGGTAAGGGTATTAAGGGTTACGGAACCAAGGTGGGTAGATGGAGTTCAGATACAGATCAGCCATGATCTGACTGAATGGTGGAACTGAATGGCTGAATGGCCTCCTCCTGTACCTATGTAAGCTCTGGTGCCAATGATTGAGTGGAGGGAGAGGGAACTCGACATACAAGAGCGGAGGGTAGGGGTGGAGGCCATTACAAGGAAGGATGGAGTGAGTCTGTGGGGAGGTTTGTAGACCAGGATGATGAATTGGCATTGATGCAATAATGGACAGCGATCAAGAGAGCTCATGGCCGGGACATGGGGTTTGAAGCTCTGCTCAGGGTTGAGTAGGACACCAGGTGGAAGAGCTTGAGCTCCAGTAAAGAGGAATGGGATCGGGGGCTAAGGGACAGATTTTATAGTGAGGGCTGAACAGGATAGCTTCAGTCTCGCCAGTCTTGAGCTCTAAAAAGCTCTGGCTAAACCTTGGCCTGACATCAGACAGACTGACGGATGGTCAGACAATGACGGTCATGAAACCAAGGGCAGAAGTGAAGAGGTGAAACTGGCTATCATCAGCATACATATGAAATCTAAGGGGAAACAAATAGATGAGGAATAGGAGGCCATCAAGGATGGAACTTTGAGGCACATTAGAGGTACCTGTGCAAGCATGAGAGGATCAACCACTGAGGGCTGTGTACTGACTGCATTGAGATAGGTAAAAATGGAGCCATACGAGGGCAATACAATATGGACCATAGATGAGAAGTAGTAGGGAAGGATGGTGTGGTCAACTGTGTGAAAAGTCACAAAGAAGTGTCAGAGGATGAGGAGGGATGATGGACTGCCGTCACGGTCACGTAGAATGCGATTAGTGACTTTGACTCTGTTGATCTCAGTATTGGGGGCGGGACAGAAATCAGATGAAGAGATTTGAAGAGGGAATGGTGAGAGATGTGGACAAGGAGTCTGCAATAACACCGTCAAAAAGGCTTGGAGAGGAAAGGCAGATTGGAGATGGGATGTTGGTTGGAGGAAGACAGAGGAATTTAGACAAGGCCTTTTTAAGGAGCCAGGTTATTATGATCGTTTTGATGGGGGTGGGGTGGAAACAGTGTCTGAAAAGAGAAGCAGCTAATGATATTGGTGAGTATTGGGCCTCGTACCAGATATTGAGGGTGACAGTCTAACTTCTGAACAATCACCCATTCAACCCCAAACTGTTAAATGTCACCCACATTTTTTAACATTTTATTACTTGGGTTTTGTATTTTATTGTGCATCAAACAGAATAAGCAAACCGTTTGTATTGACCTTCAGTCCCTTTAGTATTGTTGCAGCTGAGTGTGACTCAGCAGCTGCTCGCGATGATGAGCTCCGTATCCCCAGTGCTCCGGTGTGATCCAACCAATCTCGAGCAGTGCTTGACTGAGATTACCAAAACAGATACTTGCCAATTGCAACAGTACAGAGGTGGGGACACACAGTCCATCCACCAGATAAGAAAGGCTGTGGAGGGTGAGGCAAGTAAGGGTGGGGCTCTGAGCCAGGAGGCTGCCACTTAAAGTTTTGGTGCAAAAAGAGAAAAGGGAGAAATTTATCTTGGATATGCCTTAGATCATATCTGTATCCTAAAGCTTCTGCATGGCTCCTAAATCCCTGGCTGATTTGGCCAAACTTTAGGGAATGATTTCCCTGTTGAGGGGGAGGGAACGAGCTGTGATCTTTGCACTGCCGTGCACATTCATTGCTGGAGTGGCCCTCTGACCTTGGTCGATTTAGTGGGGTCAGCCAACTTCAAATAATTTGAATAAGCTCACCGTGCAGCTTGAGCCTTGCACAGCGAGCATTCTGCATTCTCTAATAAAGAGCCGAGAATTACAGCCCTGAAAGGGATTACTGCAAAGGCCTCTCCACTTCCAATTCCCTGCCCTCGCTGCACTGGTTGTGTGCCTTCTGTCCAGGACTGAGGAATCAGCCCTCTTGTGCCCACAAGGCACTTGCTTCTCTTCACATGCATAAAGTTTATCTCCATTTAGAAAGTCTGAATAGTATTAAACCAAAAAAAATTATACAGTGATATTATTGATCCCCGTTATTTTAGTGATTCCCATTATTTTAATGGTCCCAGTGATTTTAGTGGTTAGTGATGCTACCGATGCAGGTTGAGAGAGATTTCATTTAGTTACAGATGAGAGAAAACGGGGGGACTCAGTATTTTAATCTATGAACTGCTTTACCACTAAGCTCCCAGATCCATTCATGAGGAAGAGACCTGAAAAGAAATTGTTTCCGTCCCTTTGGTTGGGAAGTACCCCATGACGTGGAAAATGTAAAGTATGGAAAGAAAATGGAGACCTAACAATGGGGCAGCCATTCTTTTAAACAAGAAAGTGTATCTCTCTTGAGGCGTAAGGGTCTGTGGCATCTTCATGATAGGAAATCAGCGTAAAGATTAAAAATAAAAAAACACAGGTAGAATCATATAATCGTACAGTACAGAAGGAGGCCATTTGGCCCATTGTCTCTGTGCCGGCTCTTTGAAAGAGCTATCCAATTAGTCTCACTCCCCTGCTCTGTCCCCATAGCCCTGCAAATTTTTCCCCTTCAAGTATTTATCCAATTCCCTTTTGAAAGTTACTATTGAATCTGCTTCCACCACCCTTTCAGGCAGCGCATTCCAGGTCATAACAACTCGCTGCATAAAAATATTTCTCCTAATTTCCCCCAAGGTTCTTTTGCCTTAAATCTGTGTCCTCTGGTTACCGACCCTCCTGCCAGTGGAAACCGTTTCTCTCGATCTGCTCTATCAAAACCGCTCATAGGTTTAAAATAATTTTGTTAATATTGTTAATGGATTCTATTTGCTTTTATAAATTATATTTAACTGGGAAAAATAGAAAATGCTATGAGACAAGCGGTACTTGTGACGGAATTTAGCACAGTGCTCAGTCAGTCACAATCCTACTTCATGAAAGTTGCATATATATTGATAACATTTCCCAGTGTGTGGTCATATTCCGAGCCCTGGTCAGACATGGAAACACAAGCCCTAGAGGGTTAACGCTCCTGTTATATGTTACCAGTCGAACAGAACACAAAACATTTGTCGCAGCCCTTTGTAGCCCTGAGCTAGTCACAGCGGAGAGATGCTGTATTGATTTCCATATCTGTTTCAGAGTGAGGAAGAGGGGCTGAACCTGATACCCTATTAATATGGTCGGTGAGTCGAGATAAAGTGGAATATTCTGGAAAATTAAGCAAAAAATTCAGTGACACATGACACGTTTATACTGCTGACATCTTATGCTTCACAAGGGATGCATTAAATTTATACACTGAAAATATTGTGGAAATGTAAGAAGACCTTTCAGTTCCATGCCATGACCATCATAGCTTGCGTTCAATGCAGTTGAAATATTTGTTTTTAAATGCACTGTGCCCTTTACATTTACCGTTTACTCAAGCTTTTCTTCAATGGCTTCTGTGTATTTGTCTTTGGGTTGTCTGACAAAGACATGATTTAAATATGTACTTAAACACTCGAAAGGATGACCCAGGCAAACTCAGGCCATTATTCCAACATTAACGACATGTGAAATAAGATGCAGAGCAAAACATTAATAAGAAACAGCCAGAATGGATTTAGAAGAGGAATATCCGACCTCAGAAACTTCCTCAATGTTGTTGAGGACATTACAAATAAAGTAGATAGCCCTGTGATGTAGTTTTTGACGCAATCCCATATGAAAGACTACTAATTAACTAAAAGTCATGAGAATCCAGAGAAGATCACTCTGTGGAAAATAATACCACAAATGTGTGGGTTTGTATTTTTCTGTCAGTCATGCAATATCTTGTTTCAGTAAATTTACTGTATTAGAGTTGGGAAAACAAGGTCACATTGTTGTAAATGGGATTGCAATGTCCGGCCACAGTTACGCAGATACAAGGCAAAAGTGGACAAAAGACCAAAATGGATATTTTTATACACTGAGACAAAATAAAACACACATCAGATGAGCAGACAATAAAATGAACAGCAGTGTCATAAGACAAGCAACAAAGGATAATGTGAACCACTGTAAATAGAGGTGGTGAATTCATCATGGACAGCAGTTGAAGGGGGAAAAATAGGGGAGGGGGTCAATCCATCGAGGGTTGGCTAAATGAGAAAAAACATATTCATGGAAAGTTAATCTAGAAAAGGGGTCCATATTAATTCAAATTTAACCCAATTAAGCATACATCACTTTTTCCATATAGTATATTTGGTGAGGGGAACAATGCCTTTATACCTCCATCAAAATGGGGCATGGCAGCAAACTGCAAGAGCTAGTCTAGACTTTTACACAAGTGCAAGCCTGAAATGGAGGCCTCTAGAGCTGGGCATAGCCTTTAATAGAATCTGTATAATCTTCATGAGGATTGTGAACCGAAATTAGTATAATCCAGGGTTTGATCAGCTGTTCTCAACAATAATCTACAGAGAGTTCAGGTAGAGAGGGAATGGGTGACCACCAGACAGACTTGGAGGAACAGGCAGGCAGTGCAGGAGTCCTCTGGGAGTATGGCACTCACAGTGTTGAATACCAATGAAGGTTTTGACACTTCAGGGGAGTGCAGTTAGGAGCAAATCCATGGCACCATGGGAGATTCGGCTGCACGGGGCGGGCAAAAGAAGTGCAGTTGTTCTATGGGATGCGATAGTCAGGGAGATACACAGGTGTTTCTGCAACCGCCAATGCGAGTCCCACATGATGTGTTGCCTCCCTGGTGCTAGGGTAAAGGACATCACTGAGAGCGTGCAGAACATTTTGAGGAGGGAAGGGGAACAGCCAGAAGTCGTGGTCCATGTGGGAACCAATGACATAGGAAGGAAATGGGTCGAGCTCCTGCAGTCAGAGTTTCAGGAGCTAGGGAGGAAGTTACAAAACAGGACCTGAAAGGTAGTAATCTCTGGATTACATACGGTGCCATGCGCTAGTGAGTATAGGAATGTAGGATAGGACAGGTTAATGCGTGGCTGGAGCAATGGTAGTGGCAGGACGGAGGGGTTCAGATTCCTGGGGCATTGGGACCAGTTCTGGGGAAGGAGGGATCTGTTCAAGATGGATGGGTTGCACCTCAACTGAGCCGGGACCAATGTCCTCGTGGGGAGGTTAACTAGTGCTGTGGGGGAGGGTTCAAACTAATTTGGCAGGGGGATCGGCAGCCGGATGAAACATCAGAGAGGAGACACAAGGTGCACAGAGGACTGGGAGAGACAAATAGCACTAGAATAAAGAATAGTTCAGAAATAGGAGGGATAAGACCGGAGTAAAATGCAAGGCAGACTAAGATGAGATTGGTGTGCATGTGCGTAAATGCATGTAGCATGGTTAATAAGGTTGATGAGCTGCAGGCTCAAGTAGCCGCATGGGATTATGATAAAGTGCCAATAACAGAGACCTGGCTTAAAGAAGGGGAGGATTGGGGACTTAATATTCCTGGCTACAAGGTATTCAGGAAAGATAGAAAAGGAAAGAAAGGAGGGGGTTGGTGGCAGTATTGTTCAAAGAAACTGTTTTATCACTGGAAAAGGATGGTGTAGTTCAGGGGTCAAAGACAGAATCTATTTGGTTACAATTAAGGAACAATAGAGGAGCTGTTACGCCACTGGGTGTATACTATAGGCCACCAAATAGTGGGAAGGAGATAGAGGAGCAAATTTGCAGGCAAATTATAGAAAGATGCAAGGACTGTAGTGTAATGATAATGGGGGACTTCAATTATCCCAATATAGACTGGGACAGTAACAGTGTAAAGGGCAAAGAGGGGGAGAAATTCCTGAAATGTTTACAAGAGAACTTTCTGGAACAGTGTGTTTCCAGCCCAACCAGGAAGGAAACCGTGCTGGATCTAGTTCTGGAGAATGAAATGGGGCAGATGGAGCATGTTTCAGTGGGGGAGCACTCGGGGAACAGTGATCTCAATATCGTTAGGTTTAGAATAGTTATGGAAAAGGACAAGGAACAACTATGGAATTCTTTACCCTAGAGGGCTGTGGATGCTCAGTCGTTGGGTTTATTCAAGATTGAGATCGATAGATTTTTGGAGTCTAAGGGAATCAAGGGATATGGGGATCGGGCGGGAAAGTAGAGTTGAGGTTGAAGGTCAGCCATGATCTGATTGAATGGCAAAGCAGGCTTGAGGGGCCATATGGCCTACTCTTGCTCCTATTTCTTATGTTCTTAATCAAGTGCAAAAATGCTTAACTGTAGGAGGGCAAATTTCAGTGAGTTAAAAAGGGATCTTGCCCAGGTGGATTGTAATCAAAAATTGATAACTAGCAAAACAGTAATTGAACAATGGGAGGCCTTCAAGGAGGAATTGGTTCAGGTACAGAGTAGACACATTCCTACGAGGGGGAAAGGAAGGACATTCAAAGCTAGAGCTCCCTGGATGACTAAAGATACAGAGATTAAAATGAAACAGGAAAGGGAGGCTCATGGCAAATGTAAGGTTCATAATAGAGTAGAGAACCAGGCTGAATATAGGAAGTACAGAGGAGATCTAAAAAAGGGAATAAGAGGGGCAAAGAGAGGGTATGAGAATAGATTAGCGGCTAACATAAAAGGGAACCCAAAAGTCTTTTATAAACATATAAATAGTAAAAGGGTAGTCAAAGGATGCGTGGGACTGATTAGGGACAAAAAAGGAGATCTTTTTGTGGAGGCAGAGGGCAAGGCTGAGGTACTGAATGAATACTTTGCATCGGTCTTCACTAGAGAAGAGGATGCTGCCATTGTAGCAGTAAAGGAGGAGGTAGTCATGATATTGGATAGGATAAAGAGGAAATACTTAAAATATTGGCAGTACTCAAAGTAGAAAAGTCACTCAATCCAGATTCGATGCATCCAAGGTTACTGAGGGAAGTAAGGGTGGAAATTGCGGAGGCTCTGGCCACAATCTTCCAATCCTCCATAGATATGGGGATGGTGCCGGAAGTCTAGAGGATTGCAAATGTTATACCCATGTTCAAAAAAGGGGAGAAGGATAAACCCGGTTATTACAGGCCAGTCAGCCTAACAACAGTGGTGGGGAAACTTTTAGAGACATTAATTGGCACTTGGAAAAGTATGGGCTAATAAATGAAAGTCAGCATGAATTTGTTAAAGGAAAATCATGTTTGACTAACTTGATTGAGTTCTTTGATGAAGTAACGGAGAGGGTTGATAAGGGTAGTGCGGTTAATGTGTAAATGGACTTTCAAAAGGCATTTGATGAAGCACCACATAATATACTTGGCAAAATTAAAGCCCATTGGATTAAAGAGACAGTGGCAGTTTGGATACAAAATTGGCTCGGGGACAGAAAGCAGAGAGTAGTGGAGAACGGTTGTTTTTCAGACTGGAGGGAAGTATACAGTGGTGTTCCCCAGGGATCTTTTTGATATATATTAATGACCTGGACGTGGGTATAGAGGGTATAATTTCAAAGTTTGCAGAAACTCAGAAATGTAGTAAACAATATGGAGGATAGTAACAGACTTCAGGAGGACATAGACTGGTGAAATAGGCAGACACATGGTAGTTGAAATTTAACAGAGAAGTGTGAAGTGACACATTTTGGTAGGGAAAATGAGGAGAGGCAATATAAACTAAATAAGTCAATTTTAAAGAGGCTGCAGGAACAGTGAGACCTGGGGGTGTATGTACACAAATCTTTGAAGGTGGCAGGACAAATTGAGAAGGTTGTTAAAAAAGCATATGGGATCCTGGGCTTTATTAAAAGAGGCATGGAGTACAAAAGCAAGGAAGTTATGCTAAACCTTTATAAAACACTAGTTAGGCCTCAACTGGAGTATTGTGTTCAATTCTGGGCACCACACTTTAGGAAGGATGCGAAGGCCTTAGAGAGGGTGCAGAAAAGATTTACTAGAATGGTACCAGGGATGAGGGACTTTAGTTATGTGGAGAAACTGGAGAAGCTGGGATTGTTCTCCTAAGAGCAGAAGTGGTTAAGGGGAGATTTGATAGAGGTATTCAAAATCATGGAGGGTTTTGCCTTCTTTTGATCTGTTATGGGTTGATGCAGTACATGCCCCTGTCCAACTCTTATACAAACCATTAGTCTGTGTCTCAATGGTATCTGACCAGAGTTGCCTAATAGACAACAGCATATTCCAATAAACAGATTTAATAGTGAGACTGGTTTCTTTTACCATTTTTTTTGTCCTAAAGGAGTTTTCATTGTTTATCTTAAAGAAGATGTCAATAGCCTGATTAGCAGGACGAGAGGTTTTTTTGATAGAAATAAGTATCAAAAAAAAGTAAGGAGACAAATGTTCACTTTGAGTTGAACAAACGTACCTGAAATCAGCTCAGCAACTCTCTCTTTCGTCCTTTGACAGCCACTTTTTCAAAAGCTCCAGAAATACTAGTGGAGAGGAAATCTGGACTGCATCACATTAAATATTGAATGGTCTGTCCATTCAGTAAGTGGAAATGTGAAATACCTACATTGTTTGCAAGGTTAGGAGCATTAGGGGTGGAGATGTATATGCCAGGGGGCAGCCTTGCTTGCTGAAAATAAAAGGGCAGATCGCCAATTGGCAAATGGTCGTTTGTTGTGGACTTCATACAGTGACCAGTTATTGGGGGCAGAAGGACCGTTGGCTGTATAATCAAGTCACCGGAGCTCTGATAATATTTCCTGTTGTGGAAAGTTAAGCCTTTGCCCATTTTGGGAAGCTGGAGCCCCTTCAGTGTTTTGCCACCCCAGAGGAATTTAGTGATGGATTCATCTCAGTCTATAAATCTGGGAACCTTGACAATAATCATCTGGAATTAGTAAAATATGCACGGTAAACTGAGCTCTTAAAGTCGCCAGTTCTGTCAAGTGGGACCAGAGGAAGGAATGTCCATCATGACATCATCTTTGAAGAATGTGAGGCCTGGCGGAGAGTTCTCCTGTACAGACCTGGACATTTGAGGTGTGAGTTGGGCCCTCGAAATATTTGAGACCCTTTGAGGATTATAGTTTCTACAAAAGCTTTTGAAATACAGACTAATAGCTTTGAGATAAAAAGAAAATGAACAAATGCAGGAAAACTGGAATGAAAGCTGAAAATTAGAATCTGAAAAGAGAAAAGGCAGGTTAATGTTTTGGGCTTTTTCTCTTAGGGTAACTTTTACAAAAACATTTTAGCGCGTTAGTGAGACACCGAGAGGAAAGAACAGAAGAAAAACACATTGGGCCTTACGTTCCAAGAGGCCCCCGCCAATGGTGGAAGTGCAATAGATCGTAACTCCTGGCTGTCCCTACAGCCCATTGTGAACCCTGACCCAAATGGCGGGGAGGGGGCATTAACATATTTGGGGTGGCCGCCAATGGGGCATCAATGGTATCTGTCCTTGCAGAAGCCGGAGTGGTGCCAGGCCCCTCTGACACACCACAGGAGGCCAAGGAACAACCAACAGTGGAGTTGAGTTTGATGATCAGCCATGATCTTATTGAATGATTGAGCAGGCTTGAGTGGGGCGTATGGCCTACTCCTACTCCTATTTCTTAAGTTTCTAATGTTCCCACATACAGGGTGACCTGATTCTGCAGCTCCCTCAGGAGGAACAATCAGGCTCAATCTCATAATCCTCCTCTGCGATGGATCACCTGCTCCCTCTGCATTTTCTGATGCTTTGGAAGGCCCAGAATGGAAGATGTCGGTTCCATTGGGCTGATCAGAAGATGGACTAGGCTGAATTTCCAGGGACAGCCCGGGAGCTAACCTAGCCACGTCCCCTTGATGTGGGCAGGACTGGGGATGAGGGATGGGTGACAGTGGAGGAGACAGGGGATGGGGGATGGGGTGGGGGGGGGGGGGGGAAGAGTCACCAAGCTTCCCTCTGAATTTCCTGGCCTCCTCTGAATGGGGCAGATCCCAGCAGGACCAGATCCCATCCCATTTTCCAGCTCCCCTCTGGCACTTACACCAGAGATACACCCAGGGCCAGATTGGAATTTTCCCCCATTTACTGCTAACTACTGCTAGTTACTGGTTTACTGACATCTTTTTATTTAAAAGCTGCCCATAGAGGAAAATATTGCTCTTTGTTTGATTTAAATGATCCTAAAGACTATGGAAATCATGATGCTAAGGGAAGGATTGGGCAAACTGTTAAACTCTCCACATATCGAAAACTAACTGAAGACTGCTTGCGATGACGGAGAGATTATATGAAGAGAAATCTTCAGCTGAAATAAGGGAAAATTTTCAGCGTTAAAGTGCGCAATTTTTTAGTTTCTGAAGTAGTCAACAAACTGAAACATTGGACCAGTTCTTCCGCGAGGCGTGTAAATCCAGTGATCACACAGTGCGTGACGCATAACCCTCACCGACCTATAGCAGGGCTAGTCTTCTGGGATTGTTCTAGATTGGCCCTAATTAACTACTCGGAGCAAACCCCCCCATCTTTAGGCCAGTCACAAGGAGCTTGCGAGAGAGATGGGAGAGTGCTGGGAATATTAAAGGCATGCGGTCACTTAAAGGTATGGGGGGGAACAGGCTCCAGGCCTTGAGCTTCAGTGATTGTGGAGCTTCTCTTAGATCCAGACTCCGACAGGCAAAGGAACCCCCAGCTCAACCACAGCCCGAACAGACAATGCTGGACTTCATTTCATTAAATTGGAATATTTCAATAGAGTTGTGGCTTGCTTTTCACTAGACCACTAAGCCCAGACTAAGAGAAAATTGTGCTCATCGCACCAATACATACATCTGGCAATTTGCCTGATCTGTTCTTGAGCCAATAGCTTTAGGCAATTGGAGAAATTTATACCATGGTGTCTTTAGAACTTGCTGCTTTGGGACTGATCATACGATCAGATGCGTTGGTAGCATTAGCACCAACTAAGTGAGCAGGGATCGCACAATCAGCCATTCAAAGACGGATTACCATGCAGTAGGTGGAAGAAGAGGTCCTGCTTCAACCAGTGGTGACGAGGGACCCTGAAAGGTCTGCTGAACCATCGATGCGACAGGAAAATTCTTACAGGAGGCTTTACTTAAGTCTTTCAACTAAGTGCCTGTTCAGCACAATGTGCAAATAACCCTTTCACATGTATCCAATAAAATGGACCAATGCGCCACCCCCACCATTGTCCACTACCTGGAGTACCATGGGTGCCAATCCATTTCTCTACTGCTATTTTTCCACTTCATCCCAATTGAACTCTGAAAACACAGTTGAAATAAAAGAAACCCATTTATTTACCCTAATACTAAGTCTGTCTTAGTGCTTCCTCATTGTGAATTGTTTGGTGCATGTAATCTACTATCTAACCTAACTCTTTATCTAAGTGATTGCCCCCTAGGAAGCATGGTGACAGATTACTGGGTGTCAGTGTGCAATTTTTTGGGCTGTTCTCTTCCTTCATCTGACCTTTTGTGCATCCCCCACCCCCTCCCCTTTACCCCACCATTGGCAGCCATGTCTTCAACTACCTAGGCCTAATACTCTGTCTAAAGCCGACAAATCCCCTGGACCTGATGGCCGACATCCAATGGTTCGAAAAGAGGTGGATGCAGAGATAGTGGATGCCTAGTTTTGATCTTCCAGAATTCCCTATATTCTAGAATGGTCACTGTGGATTGGAAGGTAGCAAATCTAACCCCACTATTCAAGAAAGGAGGGAGAGAGAAAACAGGGAACTATAGGCCAGTTAGCCTGTCATCAGTCGTCGGGAAAATGCTAGAATCTATTATTACGGATTTAGTAACAGGGCACTTGGAAAATCATAATATGATTAGGCAGAGTCAACATGGTTTTATGAAAGGGAAATCATGTTTGACAATTTTTTTTATTCATTCATGGAATGTGGGCATCACTGGCAAGGCCAGCATTTATTGCCCATCCCTAATTGCCCTCCAGCAGGTGGTGGTGAGCTGCCTTCTTGAACCGCTGCAGTCCGTGTGGTGAAGGTTCTCCCACAGTGCTGTTAGGAAGGGAGTTCCAGGATTTTGACCCAGTGATGATGAAGGAATTGCAATATATTTCCAAGTCGGGATGGTGTGTGACTTGGAGGGGAACGTGCAGGTGGTGTTGTTCCCATGTGCCTGCTGCCTTTCTCTTTCTAGGTGGTAGAGATTGCGGGTTTGGGAGGTGCTGTTGAAGAAGCCTTGGCGAGTTGCTGCAGTGCATCCTGTGGATGGTACACACTGCAACCACGGTGCGTCGGTGGTGAAGGGAGTGAATGTTTAGGGTGGTGGATGGGGTGCCAATCAAAAGGAGTGCTTTGTCCTGGATGGTGTCGAGCTTCTTGAGTGTTGTTGGAGCTGCACTCATCCAGGCAAGTGGAGAGTATTCTATCACACTCCTGACTTGTGCCTTGTAGATGGTGGAAAGGCTTTGGGGAGTCAGGAAGTGGTCACTCGCTGTAGAATACCCAGCCTCTGACCTGCTCTTCTAGCCACAGTATTTATATGGCTGGTCCAGTTAAATTTCTGGTCAATGGTGACCCCTAGGATGTTGATGGTGGGGGATTCAGCGATGGTAATGCCGTTGAATGTCAAGAGGAGGTGGTTAGACTCTCTCTTGTTGGAGGTGGTCATTGCCTGGCACTTGTCTGGCGCAAATGTCACTTATCAGCCCAAGCCTGGATGTTGTCCAGGTCTTGCTGCATGCAGGCATGGACTGCTTCATTACCTGAGGGGTTGCAAATGGAACTGAACACTGTGCAATCATCAGCGAACATCCCCATTTCTGACCTTATGATGGAGGGAAGGTCATTGATGAAGCAGCTGAAGATGGTTGGGCCTCAGACACTGCCCTGAGGAACTCCTGCAGCAATGTCCTGGGGCTGAGATGATTGGCCTCCAACAACCACTACCATCTTCCTTTGTGCTAGGTATGACTCCAGCCACTGGAGAGTTTTCCCCCGATTCCCATTGACTTGGTGCCACACTCGGTCAAATGCTGCCTTGATGTCAAGGGCAGTTACTCTCACCTCACCTCTGGAATTCGTCTCTTTTGTCCATGTTTGGACCAAGGCTATAATGAGGTCTGGAGCCGAGTGGTCCTGGCGGAACCCAAACTGAGCATCGGTGAGCAGGTTATTGGTGAGTAAGTGCCGCTTGATAGCACTGTCGACGACACCTTCCATCACTTTGCTGATGATTGAGAGTAGACTGATGGGGCGGTAATTGGCTGGATTGGATTTGTCCTGCTTTTTGTGTTTTTGTGGACAGGACATACCTGGGTAATTTTCCACATTGCCGGGTAGATGCCAGTGTTGTAGCTGTACTGGAACAGTTTGGCTAGAGGTGTGGCTAGTTTTGGAGCACAAGTCTTCAGCACTACAGCCGGGATGTTGTCGGGGCCCATAGCCTTTGCTGTATCCAGTGCACTCAGCCATTTCTTGATATCACGTGGAGTGAATCGAATTGGCTGAAGACTGGCTTCTGGGAGGTTGCAGAGGATTGGAGTATAAGAGTGAGAAAGTCTTGCTGCAATTATATAGGGCTCTGGTGAGACCTCACCTGAAGCACTGTGTACAGTTTGGGTCTCCTTACCTAAGGATATACTCGCCTTAGAGGGGGTGCAACAAAGGTTCACTAGATTGATTCCCGGGATGAGAGGGTTATGAGGAGAGATTGAGTAAAATGGGCCTATACTCTCTGGAGTTTACAAGTATGAGAGGTGACCTCATTGAAACATATAAGATTCTTAAGAGGGTTTTACAGGGTAGATTCAGAGAGGTTATTTCCCCTGGCTGCTTAGTCTAGAACTAGGGGTCACAGTCTCAAGATAAAGGGTTGGACATTTAGGACCAAGATGAGGAAAAGTTTCTTCATTCAGAGGGTGGTGAATCTTTGGACTCCTCTACCCCAGAGGGCTGTGGATGCTCAGTCGTTGAGTATATTCAAAACTGAGATTGATAGGTTTTTGGACATTAAGGGAATCAAGGGATATGGAGATCGGGTGGGAAAGTGGAGTTGAGGTCGAAAATCAGCCATGGATCTTATTAACTGGCAAAGCAGGCTCGAGGGGCCGTATGGCCTACTCCTGCTCCTATTTCTTATGTTCTTATGTAATTTTCTGCCAAAGCCCCTCCACCTTGCCACCTCCCTCTCCTCCATTAAGACCATCTAAAACCCAACTCTTTCACCAAGCTTTTGATCATACCTCCTAATATCGTCTTCTTTGTCTCGAGGCACATTTATTTCTGATTACGCCTCTGTGAAATGCCTTGGGACATTTTTCTACCGTAAAGGTGATATACAAATGCACGTTGTTGTAGTTGAGATGATCCAATATCGCCTTGTGTTGGGGCATGAGAGAGCCCTGCTACTGCTGACTGCCTGTCTGATACCGTGGTGTCTGCTTGGTACTGGACACTGACATATCTGGCACACCAGGCGTCATTTGAGCAGTGTGGTTGGGTGGTTCAAATAGAATGTCACCTTGATAACTCCATCGTACATACTATCTCCTGCCATTCCCCTTTACCTGTCTAGAGGTGTCTGCTGTGGTTCAGTGGGTAACACTCTCACCTCTGAGTCAGAAGGTTGTGGGTTCAAGTCCCACTCCAGAGAATTGAGCACATAATCCTGACTGATGTTTCCTGCACAGAGGTGCTGTCTTTTGGATGAAACTTTAAACCAAGGCTCCGTCTGCCCTCTTAGTGGATGTAACAGTTTCCATGGCACTATTTGGAAGAAGAGTGAATTTTTGAGCCCTATAGATGGTGAATTTTGTCTGCGTGCCCTGATCCAATCATCTCCTGCCATCTAAACCCTGCCCCCCCACCCGCTTCACCTGAAGACTTGGTCATGACTACCCCATTTTCAACCCCGTAGGAAATTACACTAATGTATTATCAAAATGCCCATCAATATGCTGGTCAGCTTTTTAAATCATGACAACTCCCTTTATTCTGTTAAAATTTCCTTAAAATATCCTTAAAATTTCTTTCATTGGACAATCCATTATGACGCCATATTCGTCAGCTTTACCAATGAGGCCATGGGGATAATATTGACTTAAGGGCATTGTTCACTGTGCTGTACTCAGGACTCAATTTACTGTGCGCTATGTTAAGTGAAGCTATGGGCGTTTAAAGACTGGTTGAACAGCCTGGTGGTGTTGTGTTAAATTACACCCTGGCTGCAAATTCCACTCACCAACTGGCCAAGAGTGAGTTGCTTTGAAGCTTTGGTGAGGCTAAAACATAAAACAACTGGTGAGAATCATCAGTGTGTTTCTTCCTTCAGCTCCAGCCCTTCATAGTTGTGTTTTTTCTGCTTTCTTGCTCGAGCTGATCCTGTGTGGCCAGTTGAAGATCTCTCCATCTCTACTAACCAGCATCTTGTTGCCACTGAAGACATATCTTATTCCTTTTTATGGCTTATTTCCACTGATTGAAGTCTGATTTGGAATTTTTGGTGAGTGAAATGTTATGTTAGGTCAGTTTTTTAAAAAAGTTCTACTCTTCAAGTAGTGAGTAACTTTTACAGCATTTGCTCAGTTCTAATTTATATATGTACCAGGCCACAGTAAAGTATAGCGGTGCAATCTATATCTGCTTCTTGACTATTCCAATGCTCTCCTGGCCGGCCTCCCACCTTGCACCCTCCGTAAACTTGAGCTCATCCAAAACTCTGCCCGTATCCTAACTCGCACCAAGTCCCGTTCACCCATCACCCCCTGTGCTCACTGACCAACATTGGATCACGGTCCGGCAATGCCTCGATTTTAAAATTCTTATCCTTGTTTTCAAATCCCTCCATGGCCTCGCCCCTCCCTATCTCTGTAACCTCCTCCAGCCCTACAACCCTCCAATTCTGGCCTCTTGCGCATTCCCGATTTTCATTATTCCACCATTGGCGGCCGTGCCTTCAGCTGCCTGGGTCCTAAGCTCTGGAATTCCCTCCCTAAACCTCTCTGCCTCTCTACCACTCTCTCCTCCTTTTAAGAGGCTCCTGAAAACCTACCTCTTTGACCAAGCTTTTGGTCACCTGTCCTAATATCTCCTTATGAGGTTCGGTGTCAAATTTTGTTTGATAATCGCTCCTGTGAAGCGCCTTGGGACGTTTTACTACATTAAAGATGCTATATAAATGCAAGTTGTTGTTGTTAAGTGTTACCCTTCAGTGCTTGACAATGAAAGACTGATAGTCAGGAAATAGACCAGTCAAAGGACCCAGCTCACCCATAAAGCATGAAAATTACACATTTTCTATTTCTGCAAACTGTATTAATATTCATCATTTATACATTAATCTACTAATCTAAAACTGCTTAAAGGCAAAATTCAAGAAACCTCTCAAATGACTCAGCAACTCTTTGGTCAATATTTACATTGCTATAATTGTGTGTGAAGCTTTAAAACTGCTTTTCATTGTTTTATTTCCACTCGTAACAATAGATAAAGATCTAATTTACAACTTTATCTGGAAATAGGTTTCATATTGTGGTTTATCCAGTTTAATTCAGCTTCAACTGGCAATAATATTCATTCAAGAACCCATTGGAAATTTTATTTCTGAAATTAAACATCTCAAAACAATTGAAGGCTGGATTTCCCTTTAACTTTTAATCTCAGCCTTGACTGATGTTCAAACGAACATTGGCTCAAGTGCACTCTACATAGAATTACAAAGAATTTACAGCACAGAAACAGACCATTTGGCCTAACTGGTCTATCTCGTTTATGCTCCACACGAGCCTCCTCCCTCCCTACTTCATCTCACCCTAACATCATATCTGTCTATTCCCTTCTCCCTCTTGTATTTATCTAGCTTCCCCTTAAATACATCTGTACTATTCACCTCAACTACTCCATGTGGTAGCAAGTTCCACATTCTCACCACTCCCTAGGAAGGTGATATGTGATGTGAATGTTCCTGAAGACATTTTTCTTCATTTAAATATCCGTGTCATCTTCCACCATGGCTTAGTCTTGTTTATCCAATAATAGCTGAATCATATAACCATGAAGGTCGCAGGTTTGATCCCTGGTCTGGTCTGGGTTAACTGATCTTCACTGGGACAGCGATAGGTGTGCTGGGCTATGAAGGAAGAATCAGTAGAGATAGTTATCAGACACACAGAGGATTCACTTCTACCAACTGTGGCAAGCAATTTTCATAGCACACGTGAGCCTTGACCAATAAACAAATCGATGGGCTCAAAATTCATACAACTAGCAGGCTTACGAGAATTTCCATCCCCAGGATAGAGTTTTACCCATCGAGATCACCTCAGAATTCAGGCACAATCGTCAGCGGGCCCTGCAGGATGTTCTAGTTAATTTAATGGATGTTATTATCCATTGGCCTTCATGACCAAAGATCAGTGGGCTCCCAGCAGACAAAGCTCAGCTCTGGGAACAAAAGTTCATACATTTTGCCCAATGCGGTCTTTCTCTCTTTGTTTTTTATGGATCAAAAGACTCCTCTGTGTTATATAACTACTTTTTTCACCATCAATGCATCATCTCTGACACATTCTCATGGCACTATTGAAGGAGCCTCACGGAGCATCCATGGTAATAATTCCCTTTGTAACATGATTTGTCAGTGACTTTCAAATATTCAATAGGTGAGTGGAATGAATCCATGGTCACACATAGGACCAGAATTTCTTTTATCTGAATCTTTCAGGGATCTTGTTCTGACCTGGATTAAATTTACTGACCCTCTGTTATTTTGCATATATATAAAATAATTTAAAATAATAATACATATAAGATAATTTCATTTTTATCTCTGTCATGAGAATGGTGGATGAATTGGCTTCTCCCGAGAGAAGAATAGGTGTTAAAAAGTGGTGATCTGATAGCGAAAATGCAAAATACAGAAAAAAAGTGACCTGCACTTTCCTATGTTTGAATGTGGGGTTTACAAGGGTAGAGTTTTTGGAGACTGAAAGACAAAGTGGGTTAAATCACTTTCCTTTGAAACCTCTGAGATCTAGGCTTGGTCGAGTCCAGACTGATGGGATAAAGATTACTACTAGCTACCAATATATAGGTCTTATTTGAAATGAGTTTGGCCAGTCTCAATCCAGGTTGTGATGACCGAAATCCATGTCATAACGGTGGTGCATAATTTGGCACCAAGTTGACAACATTGCTCAGTAAAACCATAAGGCGGTGGGAAATCGAACCATCTCTGAAGCAGTAGTGGGTGCTCAAGTGAGGTTGGGTTTAAGAAATGGGGTAGAACAGAAGGAATTTTACTTTGTATATCATGCTTTACCTGCCCCATTGAGGTAATGTACTCTATATAATATTAGAAAGAGGTGTACCTTACTAAAACAAAACTCATAATCATTTTTTTTCAACTGTCCAAGTGAGTTATTTGAACATTTTCATGCACAGTTTGAAACACATCATTTGGAAGGGAGTGACAAACTGAATTAGACACTGGTCTTTGACCCAGGTTCAAATCCAGCCTAGACTGACAGGTTATTTCCCCTGGCTGGGGAGTCTAGAACCAGGGGACATAGTCGCAGGATAAGGGATCGACCATTTAGGACTGAGATGAAGAGGAATTTCTTCACTCAGAGGGTTGTGAATCTTTGGAATTCTCTACCCCAGTGGGCTGTGGATGCTGAGTCGTTGAGTATATTCGAGGCTGAGATAGATAAATTTTTGGACTCGAGGGGAATCAAGGGATATGGGGATCGGGCAGGAAAGTGGATTGAGGTCGAAGATCAGCCATGATCTTATTGAATGGTGGATCAGGCTCGAGGGGCCGTATGGCCTACTCCTGCTCCTATTTCTTATGTTCTTATGTAGACTAATGAAATTAAACTCTCCCCTGTCTGCTGGCTGAAAGGGTCCAATGTGGAATTGAGTTTGCACAGTCTGAGCCCAGTTCCTGGTGAGCAAAACTCTCCCTATTTTGGCACTAATTAACAATCTCACTTTAAGAGGCCATGGGCTGGTTGGTATGGACAATATAATGTGGGAATACAAGGATCCTTCCTGTGTCCCTGGTTCCTTCACCTGCGGGAAGTGTGTCCAGCTGCAGCTACTGTTTGACCGCTTGACGGCTCTGGAGCTGCGGATGGACTCACTTTGGAGCATCCGCGATGCTGAGGAAGTCATGGATAGCACGTTCAGTGAGTTGCTCACATCACAGATAAAAATTACTGAGGGAGATAGTGAATGGGTGACCAACAGACAGAGGAAGAGTAGGAAGGCAGTGCAGGGGTCCCCTGCGGTCATCTCCCTCCAAAACAGGTATACCGTTTTGGATACTGTTGGGGGAGATGGCTCACCAGGGGAAGGTGACAGCGGCCAGGTTCATGGCACCGTGGCTGGCTCTGCTGTACAGGAGGGCAGGTAAAAGAGTGGCAGAGCTATAGTGATAGGGGACTCGATTGTAAGGGGAATAGACAGGCGTTTCTGCGGACGCAACCAAGACTCCAGGATGGTATGTTGCCTCCCTGGTGCAAGGGTCAGGGATGTCTCAGAGCGGCTGCAGGACATTCTGGAGGGGGAGGGTGAACAGCCAGTTATCGTGGTGCATATAGGTACCAATGATATAGGTAAAAAACGGGATGAGGTCCTACAAGCTGAATTTAGGGAGTTAGGAGTTAAACTAAAAAGTAGGACCTCAAAGGTAGTAATCTCAGGATTGCTACCAGTGCCACGGGCTAGTCAGAGTAGGAATGACAGGATAGCTAGGATGAATACGTGGCTTGAGAGATGGTGCAAGAGGGAGGGATTCAAATTCCTGGGCCATTGGAACCAGTTCTGGGGGAGGTGGGACCAGTACAAATTGGACAGTCTGCATCTGGGCAGGACTGGAACCAATGTCCTAGGGGGAGTGTTTGCTAGTGCTGTTGGGGAGGGTTTAAACTAATGTGGCAGGGGGATGGGAACCGATGCAGGAAGTCAGTGGGAAATAAAGTGGTGACAGAAACAAAAGGCAGTAAGGGAGAGTGTGCAAAACGTGACCGGACAGATGGCCTGAGAAAGCAGGGCAAAGACCAAGGGAAGTCTAGATTAAACTGCATTTATTTCAATGCAAGAAGTCTGATGGGCAAGGCAGATGAACTCAGGGCATGGATGGGTACATGGGACTGGGATGTTATAGCTATTACTGAAACATGGCTAAGGGAGGGGCAGGACTGGCAGCTCAATGTTCCAGGGTACGGATGCTATAGGAAAGATAGAGCAGGAGGTAAGAGAGGAGGGGGAGTTGCGTTCTTGATAAGGGAGAACATCACGGCAGTAGTGAGAGGGGATATATCCGAGGGTTCGCCCACTGAGTCGATATGGGTAGAACTGAAAAATAAGAAGGGAGAGATCACTTTGATAGGATTGTACTACAGACCCCCAAATAGTCAACGGGAAATTGAGGAGCAAATATGTAAGGAGATTACAGACAGCTGCAAGAAAAATAGGGTGGTAATAGTAGGGGACTTTAACTTTCCCAACATTGACTGGGACAGCCATAGCATTAGGGGCTTGGATGGAGAGAAATTTGTTGAGTGTATTCAGGAGGAATTTCTCATTCAGTATGTGGATGGCCCGACTAGAGAGGGGGCAAAACTTGACCTCCTCTTGGGAAATAAGGAAGGGCAGGTGACAGAAGTGTTAGTGAGGGATCACTTTGGGACCAGTGATCATAATTCCATTAGTTTTAAGATAGCTATGGAGAAGGATAGGTCTGGCCCAAAAGTTAAAATTCTAAATTGGGGAAAGGCCAATTTTGATGGTATTAGACAGGAACTTTCAGAAGTTGATTGGGAGAGTCTGTTGGCAGGCAAAGGGACGTCTGGTAAGTGGGAGGCTTTCAAAAGTGTGTTAACCAGGGTTCAGGGTAAGCACATTCCTTATAAAGTGAAGGGCAAGGCTGGTAGAAGTAGGGAACCTTGGATGACTCGGGAGATGGAGGCCCTAGTCAAAAAGAAGAAGGAGGCATATGACATGCATAGGCAGCTGGGATCAAGTGGATCCCTTGAAGAGTATAGAGATTGCCGGAGTAGAGTTAAGAGAGAAATCAGGAGGGCAAAAAGGGGACATGAGATTGCTTTGGCAGATAAGGCAAAGGAGAATCCAAAGAGCTTCTACAAATACATAAAGGGCAAAAGAGTAACTAGGGAGAGAGTAGGGCCTCTTAAGGATCAACAAGGTCATCTATGTGCGGAACCACAAGAGATGGGTGAGATCCTAAGTGAATATTTCACATCGGTATTTACGGTTGAGAAAGGCATGGATGTTAGGGAACTTGGGAAAATAAATAGTGATGTCTTGAGGAGTGTACATATTACAGAGAGGGAGGTGCTGGAAGTCTTAATTGCGCATCAAGGTAGTTAAATCTCCGGGACCTGATTAAATGTATTCCAGGACGTTATGGGAGGTTAGGGAGGAAATTGCGGGTCCCCTAGCAGAGATATTTGAATCATCGACAGCTACAGGTGAGGTGCCTGAAGATTGGAGGGTAGCAAATGTTGTGCCTTTGTTTAAGAAGGGCGGCAGGGAAAATCCTGGGAATGACAGACCAGTGAGCCTGACATCTGTAGTGGGTAAGTTGTTAGAGGGTATTCTGAGAGACAGGATCTATAGGCATTTGGAGAGGCAGGGACTGATTAGGAACAGTCAGCATGATTTTGTGAGTGGAAAATCATGTCTCACGAATTTGATTGAGTTTTTTGAAGGGGTAACCAAGAAGATAGATGAGGGCTGTGCAGTAGACGTGGTCTACATGGACTTTAGCAAAGCCTTTGACAAGGTAGCGCATGGTAGGTTGTTACATAAGGTTAAATCTCACGGGATCCAAGGTGAGGTAGCCAATTGGATACAAAATTGGATTGACGACAGAAGACAGAGGGTGGTTGTCGAGGGTTGTTTTTCAAACTGGAGGCCTGTGACCAGCGGTGTGCCTCAGGGATCGGTGCTGGGTCCGCTGTTATTTGTTATTTATATTAATGATTTGGATGAGAATTTAGGAGGCATGGTTAGTAAGTTTGCAGATGACACCCAGATTGGTGGCATTGTGGACAGTGAAGAAGGTTATCTAGGATTGCAATGGGATCTTGATAAATTGGGCCAGTGGGCCGATGAATGGCAGATGGAGTTTAATTTAGATAAATGTGAGGTGATGCATTTTGGTAGATCGAATCGGGCCAGGACCTACTCCGTTAATGGTAGGGCGTTGGGGAGAGTTATAGAACAAAGAGATCTAGGAGTACAGGTTCATAGCTCCTTGAAAGTGGAGTCACAGGTGGATAGGGTGGTGAAGAAGGCATTCAGCATGCTTGGTTTCATTGGTCAGAACATTGAATACAGGAGTTGGGATGTCTTGTTGAAGTTGTACAAGACATTACTAAGGCCACACTTGGAATACTGTGTACAGTTCTGGTCACCCTATTATCATAGAATCATAGAATCATAGAAGTTACAACATGGAAACAGGCCCGTCGGCCCAACATGTCCATGTCGCCCAGTTTATACCACTAAGCTAGTCCCAATTGCCTGCACTTGGCCCATATCCCGCGATACCCATCTTACCCATGTAACTGTCCAAATGCTTTTTAAAAGACAAAATTGTACCCGCCTCTACTACTGCCTCTGGCAGCTCGTTCCAGACACTCACCACCCTTTGAGTGAAAAAATTGCCCCTCTGGATCCTTTTGTATCTCTCCCCTCTCACCTTAAATCTGTGCCCCCTCGTTATAGACTCCCCTACCTTTGGGAAAAGATTTTGACTATCGACCTTATCTGTGCCCCTCATTATTTTATAGACTTCTATAAGATCACCCCTTAACCTCCTACTCTCCAGGGAAAAAAGTCCCAGTCTGTCTAACCTCTCCCTGTAAGTCAAACCATTAAGTCCCGGTAGCATCCTAGTAAATCTTTTCTGCACTCTTTCTAGTTTAATAATATCCTTTCTATAATAGGGTGACCAGAACTGTACACAGTACTCCAAGTGTGGCCTCACCAATGCCCTGTACAACTTCAACAAGACATCCCAACTCCTGCATTCAATGTTCTGACCAATGAAACCAAGCATGCTGAATGCCTTCTTCACCACCCTATCCACCTGTGACTCCACTTTCAAGGAGCTATGAATCTGTACTCCTAGATCTCTTTGTTCTATAACTCTCCCCAACGCCCTACCATTAACGGAGTAGGTCCTGGCCCGATTCGATCTACCAAAATGCATCACCTCACATTTATCTAAATTAAACTCCATCTGCCATTCATCGGCCCACTGGCCCAATTTATCAAGATCCCGTTGCAATCCTAGATAACCTTCTTCACTGTCCACAATGCCACCAATCTTGGTGTCATCTGCAAACTTACTAACCATGCCTCCTAAATTCTCATCCAAATCATTAATATAAATAACAAATAACAGCGGACCCAGCACCGATCCCTGAGGCACACCGCTGGACACAGGCATCCAGTTTGAAAAACAACCCTCGACAACCACCCTCTGTCTTCTGTCGTCAAGCCAATTTTGTATCCAATTGGCTACCTCACCTTGGATCCCGTGAGATTTAACCTTATGTAACAACCTACCATGCGGTACCTTGTCAAATGCTTTGCTGAAGTCCATGTAGACCACGTCTACTGCACAGCCCTCATCTATCTTCTTGGTTACCCCTTCAAAAAACTCAATCAAATTCGTGAGACATGATTTTCCTCTCACAAAACCATGCTGACTGTTCCTAATTAGTCCCTGCCTCTCCAAATGCCTGTGGATCCTGTCCCTCAGAATACCCTCTAACAACTTACCCACTACAGATGTCAGGCTCACTGGTCTGTAGTTCCCAGGCTTTTCCCTGCCGCCCTTCTTAAACAAAGGCACAACATTTGCTACCCTCCAATCTTCAGGCACCTCACCTGTAGCGGTGGATGATTCAAATATCTCTGCTAGGGGACCCGCAATTTCCTCCCTAACCTCCCATAACGTCCTGGGATACATTTCATCAGGTCCCGGAGATTTATCTACCTTGATGCGCGTTAAGACTTCCAGCACCTCCCTCTCTGTAATATGTACACTCCTCAAGACATCACTATTTATTTCCCCAAGTTCCCTAACATCCATGCCTTTCTCAACCGTAAATACCGATGTGAAATATTCATTCAGGATCTCACCCATCTCTTGTGGTTCCGCACATAGATGACCTTGTTGATCCTTAAGAGGCCCTACTCTCTCCCTAGTTACCCTTTTGCCCTTTATGTATTTGTAGAAGCTCTTTGGATTCACCTTTGCCTGAACTGCCAAAGCAATCTCATATCCCCTTTTTGCCCTCCTGATTTCTCTCTTAACTCTACTCCGGCAATCTCTATACTCTTCAAGGGATCCACTTGATCCCAGCTGCCTATGCATGTCATATGCCTCCTTCTTCTTTTTGACTAGTGCCTCAATCTCCCGAGTCATCCAAGGTTCCCTACTTCTACCAGCCTTGCCCTTCACTTTATAAGGAATGTGCTTACCCTGAACCCTGGTTAACACACTTTTGAAAGCCTCCCACTTACCAGACGTCCCTTTGTCTGCCAACAGACTCTCCCAATCAACTTCTGAAAGTTCCTGTCTAATACCATCAAAATTGGCCTTTCCCCAATTTAGAATTTTAACTTTTGGGCCAGACCTATCCTTCTCCATAGCTATCTTAAAACTAATGGAATTATGATCACTGGTCCCAAAGTGATCCCTCACTAACACTTCTGTCACCTGCCCTTCCTTATTTCCCAAGAGGAGGTCAAGTTTTGCCCCCTCTCTAGTCGGGCCATCCACATACTGAATGAGAAATTCCTCCTGAATACACTCAACAAATTTCTCTCCATCCAAGCCCCTAATGCTATAGAAAGGATATTATTAAACTGGAAAGAGTGCAGAAGAGATTTACTAGGATGCTACCGGGACTTGATGGTTTGACTTATAGGGATAGGTTGGATAGACTGAGACTTTTTTCCCTGGAGAGTAGGAGGTTTAGGGGTGATCTTATAGAAGTCTATAAAATAATGAGGGGCATAGATAAGGTAGATAGTCAAAATCTTTTCCCAAAGGTGGGGGAGTCTATAACGAGGGGACATAGATTTAAGGTGAGAGGGGAGAGATACAAAAGGGTCCAGAGGGGCAATTTTTTCACTCAAAGGGTGGTGAGTGTCTGGAACGAGCTGCCAGAGGCAGTAGTAGAGGCGGGTACAATTTTGTCTTTTAAAAAGCATTTGGACAGTTACATGGGTAAGATGGGTATAGAGGGATATGGGCCAAGTGCAGGCAATTGGGACTAGCTTAGTGGTATAAACTGGGCGACATGGACATGTTGGGCCGAAGGGCCTGTTTCCATGTTGTAAACTTCTATGATTCTATAATAATGTCACATGGTGCAGGATGGGATATCCGTCTATGGTTGGTGTTGGGACAAAGTAGAAGGAGCTTTACTCTGTGTCTGGCAGTGCCAGATGTTGACACTGGATGTCTGAAATGGGAAGAGTTCCCTTGTTCCCTTCTCCAGCACCAACGTCCCTGACCTGGATGAGCACAAAACAAGAAATGCAACACCGTTCTTTTGTTGAACTAATATTCCAGTAGAGAAATGAGCTTCCAGCATCTCCGGAGTTTATTTGGTTATTAAAGTAAACAAGCCCTGATATATTAATAAAATATCCTTACAACCTGTGGAAAGCAGGGATTTAGTGTTTGTTTTTACTCCACTAGGACCTGTTTTGATTAGATAACCTGTGTTTATCAAATTCCACTTCTCCCGAGTCTCCTCACTAGAACTGAATATTTCACAAGGCTTCAAACAATCTGTAAGTTCAAAGATTCCATGCTCGAGGTAATGCTTGTAATTCTAACGTTGTATTTTTTCCCCCCTTTGCTTTCTTCTGGTCTCTGTCTGTTCTCTCAAATGAAACTCCATTTCTCATCTGTGACTATTGGCAAATGGTTCCATTGCTGTCCCCATTCTAACTGACCACTAGGAGGTGTGGGAGAACGACTTGGGTTGGCTCATTCGCTCCATTGCCTCACTGTCCTGAAATTCCTCCTCTTTCCTGGGCATGTCGCCTGAGAACTGGGGGAGCTCACAATACGAGGAGATTCCCAGTGTAACCCAACATCCCACTATTTGGTGACACAGAAAAAAATAGAATAGAGTCTAAAACTGGAAACTTTCAGATGACAAATTGTCAGGGTTATTGTGATCAGTGTTTGACAAACTATATTTGGGGAGGAGGGAGAATTAAAATTAGCATGTTATTTTTAATCGTGATAAAGAATTTCAACACAATTGCTGTCATTACAAATTACATTACTCATGCGAACAAATAAAATAAATGGTTTGCCAAATACATGAAGACAGTGCCCCTTTAAAGGGAAGTGAGAGCTGTAAAAGAGCATATTGCAGTTTCCAAATTGCCTTACCTTAGCTTGCTCTCATCAGTTTGTGAAGTGCCTCACTAGAAGCATAATATTTGCTTGCTGCTGTGTGACAGGCCTGGTCGATAGCAGGTTGCAGGTTTCCCGCAGCGTTTCGGGGTATCCAGGATTTGTTTGTCTGGAGGGAGATATTCGGCTTAGATCTAGACTCGGCACAAACCCAGGCAACAGAGACTCATGGAAATTCAGGTCCAAATAGTGACCTTTTGGCATTACAGTCATCCAGCATCTCAGGAGGAACCACGTGGAAAAGAATATTGTGGTGCAACCTTAGAACGTCACACAGGAGAAAACGAAAGAGCATCCCGACCAAAAAAAAAACCGGAGAACCTAAACACGAGTTCTTTCAAGCATTAGTTTTGCTTTAACAGGATTATTATAATCTATATCAACAAATCATGTACTTTTATTTAGCTGATCTTTCAGCTTTGTTCTCACTTTCATTTGTCCCTGTACAAAACGAATGTTTTCTGAGTGTGAGGGGAAAGGACAAAGTTTCCAACATTACAACAGTGTCCACATTTCAAAACTACTTCATTGGCTGTAAAGTGCTTTGGGACATCCTGAGGTTGTGAAAGATGCTATATAAATGCAAGTCTTTCTTTTTATATGGCTGCAAAATAAAGACCAACTGTGAGATTAGGGACAGTGTGGGTGTAAAGATAAATTTATTGTGAGGTTGGGGGGGTGGTCCATTCGACTGTGTGAGGAGGGGGGTCCATTCGACTGTGTGAGGAGGGAGGTCCATTCGACTGTGTGAGGAGGGGGGTCCATTCGACTGTGTGAGGAGGGGGGTCCATTCGACTGTGTGAGGAGGGAGGTCCATTCGACTGTGTGAGGAGGGGGGTCCATTCGACTGTGTGAGGAGGGGGGTCCATTCGACTGTGTGAGGAGGGAGGTCCATTCGACTGTGTGAGGAGGGAGGTCCATTCGACTGTGTGAGGAGGGGGGTCCATTCGACTGTGTGAGGAGGGGGGTCCATTCGACTGTGTGAGGAGGGGGGTCCATTCGACTGTGTGAGGAGGGAGGTCCATTCGACTGTGTGAGGAGGGGGGTCCATTCGACTGTGTGAGGAGGGAGGTCCATTCGACTGTGTGAGGAGGGGGGTCCATTCGACTGTGTGAGGAGGGGGGTCCATTCGACTGTGTGAGGAGGGGGGTCCATACGACTGTGTGAGGAGAGGGGTCCATTCGACTGTGTGTTGGGCAGTTCCATTCGACTGTGTGTGAGGGGGGTCCATTCGACTGTGTGTGAGGGGGGTCCATTCGACTGTGTGTGAGGGGGGTCCATTCGACTGTGTGTGAGGGGGGTCCATTCGACTGTGTGTGAGGGGGGTCCATTGGACTGTGTGTGAGGGGGAGGGTCCATTGGACTGTGTGTGAGGGGGAGGGTCCATTGGACTGTGTGTGAGGGGGAGGGTCCATTGGACTGTGTGTGAGGGGGAGGGTCCATTCTACAGTGTGTGAGGGGGAGGGTCCATTCTACAGTGTGTGAGGGGGAGGGTCCATTCTACAGTGTGTGAGGGGGAGGGTCCATTGGACTGTGTGTGAGGGGGAGGGTCCATTGGACTGTGTGTGAGGGGGAGGGTCCATTGGACTGTGTGTGAGGGGGAGGGTCCATTGGACTGTGTGTGAGGGGGAGGGTCCATTGGACTGTGTGTGAGGGGGAGGGTCCATTGGACTGTGTGTGAGGGGGAGGGTCCATTGGACTGTGTGTGAGGGGGGTCCATTCGACTGTGTGTGAGGGGGGTCCATTCGACTGTGTGTGAGGGGGGTCCATTGGACTGTGTGTGAGGGGGAGGGTCCATTGGACTGTGTGTGAGGGGGAGGGTCCATTGGACTGTGTGTGAGGGGGAGGGTCCATTGGACTGTGTGTGAGGGGGAGGGTCCATTCTACAGTGTGTGAGGGGGAGGGTCCATTCTACAGTGTGTGAGGGGGAGGGTCCATTGGACTGTGTGTGAGGGGGAGGGTCCATTGGACTGTGTGTGAGGGGGAGGGTCCATTGGACTGTGTGTGAGGGGGAGGGTCCATTGGACTGTGTGTGAGGGGGAGGGTCCATTGGACTGTGTGTGAGGGGGAGGGTCCATTGGACTGTGTGTGAGGGGGAGGGTCCATTGGACTGTGTGTGAGGGGGAGGGTCCATTGGACTGTGTGTGAGGGGGAGGGTCCATTGGACTGTGTGTGAGGGGGAGGGTCCATTGGACTGTGTGTGAGGGGGAGGGTCCATTGGACTGTGTGTGAGGGGGAGGGTCCATTGGACTGTGTGTGAGGGGGAGGGTCCATTGGACTGTGTGTGAGGGGGAGGGTCCATTGGACTGTGTGTGAGGGGGAGGGTCCATTGGACTGTGTGTGAGGGGGAGGGTCCATTGGACTGTGTGTGAGGGGGAGGGTCCATTGGACTGTGTGTGAGGGGGAGGGTCCATTGGACTGTGTGTGAGGGGGAGGGTCCATTGGACTGTGTGTGAGGGGGAGGGTCCATTGGACTGTGTGTGGGGGGGTGGGGTTCAGGTGAAGTTACAAACTTTAAGGCCACACCTTAAATTTACTTTCAGGAATCGTTATTTTACCTTTTTAAAGAAGGACGTTGCAATTTTTAATTATTAATAGTGCATGAGGCCAAAACATGGGGGTAGCTTTGTTTCTTCACCACCTGGGCAGTGGATCACACGTTCCTTAAAGAACATAAGAAACAGAAGCAGGAGTAGGCCATTCGGCCCCTCGAGCCTGCTCTCCCATTCAATCAGATCATGGCTGATCTTCAACCTCAACTCCACTTTCCTTCCCAATCCCCATATCCCTTGATTCCTTTCGTGTCCAAAAATCTATTGATCTCAGTTTTGAAAAAACTCAATGACTGAGCATCCACAGCCCTCTGGGATAGAGAATTCCAAAGATTCACAAACCTCTGAGTGAAGAAATTTTTCCTCATCTTAGTCCTAAATGGTCGAACTCTTACCCTGAGACGAGGACCCCCTAGTTCGAGACTCTCCAGCCAGGGGGAAACAGCCTCACCGCATCTACCCTGTCAAACCCACTAAGAATTTTAAGCATTTCATTGAGATCACCTCCAGAGAGTATGGGCACATTCTACTCAATCTCTCCTCATTGGACAATCCTCTCATCCCAGGAATCAATCTAGTGAACCTTCATTCCATCCCCTCCAAGACAAGTATATCCTTCCTTAGATAAGGAGACCCAAATTGTACACAGTGCTCCAGGTGTGGACTCACCAGAGCCCTATATAATTGCAGCAAGACTTCCTTACTTTTGTACTCTAACCCCCTTGCAATAAAGGCTAACATAACATTTGCCTTCCTAATTGCTTGCTGTACCTGCATTTTAACTTTCTGTGATTCATGTACAACAACACCCAAATCTCTCTGAACACCAACATTTAATAGTTCCTCACCATTTAAAAAATATTCTGTTTTTCTATTCTTCCTACCAAAGCGAATAACCTCACATTTCCCCACATTATACTTCATCTGCCACCTTCTCGCCCACTCACTTAACATGTGAGTGGGCGAGAAGATTGATTTCAAGAGACTGAAGATCAGGCGTAGTCTATAAAGACCGGGTGTCCATAAAGAAAGAAATACTTCAATTTATATAGCGCCTTTCATGACCTCAGGACAACCCAAAGTGCTTTACAGCCAATGAAGTACTTTTGAAGTGTAGCCACTGCTATAATGTAGGAAACGCAGCAGCCAATTTGTGCACAGCAAGATCCCACAAACAGCAATGTGATAAGGATCAGATAATCTGTTTTTTTACTGATGTTGGTTGAGGGATAAATATTGGCCCCAGGACACTGGGGAGAACTCCCCTGCTCTTCTTCGAAATAGTGGTGGTGGGATCTTTTACATTTACCTGACAGGACAGACAGAGCTTCGGTCCAACATCTCATCCAAAAGACAGCACCTCTGACAGTGCAGCACTCCCTCAGTACTGACCCTCCGACAGTGCAGCACTCCCTCAGTACTGACCCTCCGACAGTGCAGCACTCACTCAGTACTGACCCTCCGACAGTGCAGCACTCCCTCAGTACTGACCCTCCGACAGTGCAGCGCTCCCTCAGTACTGACCCTCCGACAGTGCAGCACTCCCTCAGTACTGACCCTCCGACAGTGCAGCACTCCCTCAGTACTGACCCTCCGACAGTGCAGCACTCCCTCAGTACTGCCCCCTCCGAGAGTGCAGTACTCCCTCAGTACTGCCCCCTCCGAGAGTGCAGCACTCCCTCAGTACTGCCCCCTCCGAGAGTGCAGCACTCCCTCAGTACTGCCCCCTCCGAGAGTGCAGCACTCCCTCAGTACTGCCCCCTCCGAGAGTGCAGCACTCCCTCAGTACTGCCCCCACCGAGAGTGCAGCACTCCCTCAGTACTGACCCTCTGACGGTGCAGTGTTCCCTCAGTATTGCCCCTCCGACAGTGCAGCACTCCCTCAGTACTGACCCTCTGATGGTGCAGCGCTCCCTCAGTACTGCTCCTCCGACAGTGCGGCACTTCCTCAGTACTGCCCCTCTGACAGGGCAGCACTCTCTCAGTACTGGACGCTCCAATAGTGCAGCGCTCCCTCAGTACTGCCTCCTCCGACAGTGCAGCACTTCCTCAGTACTGCCCCTCTGACAGGGCAGCACTCTCTCAGTACTGGACGCTCCAATAGTGCAGCGCTCCCTCAGAACTGCCCCCTCCGACAGTGCAGCGCTCCCTCAGTACTGCCCCCTCCGACAGTGCAGCGCTCCCTCAGTACTGACCCTCCAACAGTGCAGCGCTCCCTCAGTACTGCCCCTCTGACAAGGCATTGCTCCCTCAGTACTGACCCTCCGACAGTGCAGCGCTCCCTCAGAACTGCCCCCTCCGACAGTGCAGCGCTCCCTCAGTACTGCCCCCTCCGACAGTGCAGCGCTCCCTCAGTTATGCCCCTCCGACAGTGCAGCACACCCTCAATACTGCCCCTCTGACAGTACAGCACTCCCTCAGTACTGACCCTCCGACAGTGCAGCGCTCCCTCAGTACTGCCCCTCTGACAAGGCATTGCTCCCTCAGTACTGACCCTCCGACAGTGCAGCCCTCCCTCAGTATTGCCCCTCCGACAGTGCAGTGCTCCCTCAGTTATGCCCCTCCGACAGTGCAGCACACCCTCAATACTGCCCCTCTGACAGTACAGCACTCCCTCAGTACTGACCCTCCGACAGTGCAGCGCTCCCTCAGTACTGCCCCTCTGACAAGGCATTGCTCCCTCAGTACTGACCCTCCGACAGTGCAGCCCTCCCTCAGTACTGCCCCTCTGACAGTACAGCTCTCCCTCAGATCTGACCCTCCGACAGTGCAGCCCTCCCTCAGTACTGCCCCTCTGACAGTACAGCTCTCCCTCAGATCTGCCCCTCTGACAGTACAGCACTCCCTCAGTACTATCCCCTCAGTGCAGCGCTCCCTCAGTACTGCCCCTCCGACAGTGCAGCTCTCCCTCAGATCTGCCCCTCTGACAGTACAGCACTCCCTCAGTACTATCCCCTCAGTGCAGCGCTCCCTCAGTACTGACACTCCGACAGTGCAGCTCTCCCTCAGATCTGCCCCTCTGACAGTACAGCACTCCCTCAGTACTATCCCCTCAGTGCAGCGCTTCCTCAGTACTGACCCTCCGACAGTGCAGCCCTCCCTCAGTACTGACACTCCGACAGTGCAGCTCTCCCTCAGATCTGCCCCTCTGACACTACAGCGCTCCCTCAGTACTGCCCCTCTGACAAGGCATTGCTCCCTCAGTACTGACCCTCCGACAGTGCAGCTCTCCCTCAGATCTGCCCCTCTGACAGTACAGCACTCCCTCAGTACTGTCCCCTCAGATAGTGCAACACTCCCTCAGTACTGCCCCCTCCAACAATGCAGCCCTCCCTCAGTACTGCACTGGGATTGTCAGCCTGGATTATGTGCTCAAGTCTCTGCATCCTGCCACATTACATCCAGGCAGTGAAAATGAATATCTACCCCTTGATTTCTAAGCATGATCATATATCATAGAAACTGTTCGTACATTTACCTCCCCTGCCATATTTTTATTGTGTTCCTGTGACTATGAAATCCATAAATAAAACAGAACGTCCAATTAACTTACCATATTTATTTGTACGTCCCGGTTCTGGATTGCTAGTTGTTGTCCCTATAGATGGGATCCTTTCCATATTCTGTTCTCCCAGTTGCTTTAGTTGTTCTTCCTGCTTGTGCCTCATTCCTTCCATTAATCTTTTAGCTGAGGAGCTGCTGGTAAATATTTTAGCCATATTCAATGTCGTTGGCAAAGCATTATTTACCATTTATTTCACCCGTTTCTGAGACAAGTCGTCAACAATTTTTTTCCCATCATCAACATTCTTGCTCCCTGATTCCCAGTTTCATATTTAATGCTGGAATCTAATAAGGAGGCTTCCTGGGAACTGGATTATCTTATTTGCTCACTCAGGTAACAGATTCTGCCAATACAAAGAATGTAATGGGATCCACGTAATGGTGTCTGCCTATAACTGACATGGACCATTATATACAATAGTTGGATGTTCTGCTGTTTCGTACTCATAGAATCATAGAAAGTTACAGCACAGAAGGAGGCCCATCGAGTCCGTGCCAGCCGAAAAAGAGCTATCCGGCTTAATCCCACTTTCCAGCACTTGGTCCGTAGCCCTGTAGGTTGCGGAACTTCAAGTGCACATCCAAGTACTTTTTAAATTAGTTGAGGGTTTCTGCCTCTACCACCCTCTCAGGCAGTGAGTTCCAGACCCCCACCACCCTCTGAGTGAAAACATTTCTCCTCAGCTCCCCTCTAATCCTTCTACCAATTATTTTAAATTTATGTCCCCTGGTTGATGACCTCTCTGCTAAGGGAAATAGGTCCTTCCTAGCCACTCTATCTCGGCCCCTCATAATCTTATACACCTCAATTAAATCGCCCCTCAGCCTCCTTTGTTCCAATTGAAAACAACCCCAGCCTATCCAATCTTTCCTCATAGCTAAAATTCTCCAGTCCTGGCAACATCCTCGTAAATCTCCTCTGTACCCTCTCTAGTGCAATCACATCTTTCCTGTAATGTGGTGACCAGAGCTGTACGCAGTACTGAAGCTGTGGCCTAACCAGTATTTTATACAGTTCCAGCATAACCTCCCTGCTCTTATATTCTGTGCCTCAGCTAATAATGGAAAGTATCCTGTATGCCTTCTTAACCACCTTATCTATCTGTCCTGCTACCTTCAGGAATCTGTGGACATGCCCTCCCAAGGTTCCTTTCTTCTTCTACACCTCTCAGTATCCTCCCATTTATTGTTGATTCTCTTGTCTTGTTTGCTCTCCCCAAATGCATTACCTCACACTTCTCTGGATTGAATTCCATTTGTCACTTTTCTGCCCACCTGACCAGTCCATTGATATCTTCCTGCAGTCTACAGCTTTCCTCCTCACTATCAACTACACGGCCAATTTTTGTATCATCTGCAAACTTCTTAATCATGCCCCTTACATTTAGGTCTAATTCATTAATATATACCTCAAAAAGCAAGGGATCTATTACTGAGCCCTGCGGGATCCCACTGGAAACAGCCTTCCAGTTACAAAAACTCCCGTTGACCATTACCCTTTGCTTCCAGCCACTGAGCCAATTTTGGATCCAACTTGCCACTTTCCCTTGGATCCCATGGGATTTTACTTTTCTGACCAGTCTGCCATGTGGGACCTTGTCAAAGCTTTGCTAAAATCCATGTAGACTACATCAAACACACTATCCTCATCGACCCTCCTTATTACCTCCTCAAAAAAAATGGGGTCGATTGTATTCTGCCCCAGGGCAGGTCCAAAAACACATGAAGTTCTCTTGAGCCATTCACTTGGTTGGAGTAGCTGAGGTGGTTTCTTGCTGCCTTCCTCATGGGTTCTATCTTATCTAGAATTACATAAAGTATACAGCTCAGAAACAGGCCATTCAGCCCAACTGGTCTATGTCGGTGTTTATGCGCCACACGAGCCTCCTCCCTCCCTACTTCATCTAACCCTATCAGCATTTCCTTCTATTCCTTTCTCTCCTTCACGTACTTATCTAGCTTCCCCTTAAATGCATCTATGCTATTCGCCTCAACTACTCCTTGTGGTAGTGAGTTCCACATTCTCACCACTCTCTGGGTAAAGAAGTTTCTCCTGAATTCCCTATTGGATTTATTAGTGACTATCTTATATTTATGGCCCCAAGTTTTGGATATCACCATAACTGGAAACATTTTCTCTACGTCTACCCTATCACCCTTCGTAATTTTAAAGACCTCTATCAGGTCACCCCTCAGCCTTCTCTTTTGTAGAGAAAAGAGCCCCAGCCTGTTTAGCCTTTCCTGATAGTTATAACTTCTCAGTTCTAGTTTCATCCTTGTAATCTTTTTTACACCTTCTCCAGTGCCTCTACATCCTTTTTATAATATGGAGACCAGAACTGCACACAGTACTCCAAGTGTGGTCTAACCAAGGTTCTTTATAAGTTTAACATAACTTCTCTGTTTTTTAATTCTATCCCTCTAGGAATGAACCCCAGTGCTTGATTTGCATTTTTTTATGTTTGCATCTTCTCCTGGGTGGACTGCAACCAAGTCTAAAGAGCCCCACCTATCTGCTACCATAGGGGGACCATCGGGTACAAGTCCCCTCGCTAGACATCAACCCAGTATTCAGAGCCGCTGCTCCAGTCTCTGCTCTCTGGGGCTATCTGGAAGGAGGCCCAAACCCAACCCATCTGATTTAGTCAGCGGTCACTCCATTCAGACACGAGCACCCCACTGGATGTCAACCTAGTGTTTAGAGACAAGATTCTAGTCTCCGCTCTCCGGGGCTGTCTGGAGAGGGGCTCGAACCCTTCACCTTCCGACTCAGGTGGGAATGTCACCACTAAACCAAAGGTTTGCTCTGCAAATGGGGTATGCATGTCAAATTACAATCGTATAAATCCCTCTCCAAATTAACAATAGTTTAATTTCTATTCCATCTATGATCACCATCTGTTCAGACTTCGATTGGATCATCCAGTTTTTAAATGGGTAACTCAGAAATTTCTGAATGAAGATTAGACCCCAAAACCCAGAAATTCTAATAGCGGTCTTTAAAATTATAAAAGGGTTCGATCGGGTAGCTGTAGAGACGATGTTTCCACTTGTGGGAGAGACCAGAACTAGGGACCATAAATATAAGATGGTCACTAATAAATCCAATAAAGAATTCAGGAGAAACCTCTTTACCAGAGAGTGGTGAGAATGTGGAACTCGCTCCCACATGGAATAGTTGAGGCGAATAACGTAGATGCATTTAAGGGGAAACTAGATAAACACACGAGGGAGAAAGGAATAGAATGATATACTGATAGGGTTAGATGAAGTAGGGAGGGAGGAGGCTCGTGTGGAGCATAAACACCGGCATAAACCAGGAGGGCCGAATGGCCTGTTTTTGTGCTGTTAATTCTATGTAAAAATTACTGTTGACTACATTAGCACACAAACCTTTAAAGCATTCAAATGACATTTCCCTGCTACTTTAACCTTGGTATTTGGCTGGTTTATTTTAAATGGCTTAAAATCAGCAAGTCATTTATAACCTCAAAAGTCATATTTTTAAACAAGAAGTCCATTTTTTGCATTTATTTCTGTATCTTGTGCTGTGGAGCCATTAGTTACTAAAGATCTTCAACAAACTTTCATGAGCAACATCAGAACTCAAACCAGGATCTCACCTTCTGCTCCATCCCCATCCTGTCTCCTGTCTGGTTTTGCACTTGGCAAATGGTGGCAACTCTAATCCCATCTACTGTCTGTATTTCAAATTTGAAGAGAAACGTTCTTCCCCATCCTTTCACTTGTCAGTCAATGTGGTTTAATAGCAGCTACTTGTAATCGTAAAGTGGTTTACCAGGAAGTATCAGGAGATTATTGCACAGTCGAGTGTTTGGGGAGCAGGCAACACCAAGCTCCAGAAGGACAGAGTTATTTCTCACAGGTTTCTCACTTTCTTTATAGCTTGTAATAAAAATTGTCCTGATTTTACTTCTGAACGGCCTAGGCCTAATTTTAAAATTATGCCCCACCTATATTCCCCCACAAGAGGAAATAGTTTCTCTGTATCTACACTATCGAATTCCTTCATTATTTGAAACACCTCGCTCAGATCACCCCTCAATCTTCTAAACTCAAGGGAATACAAGCCAAGTTTATGCAACCTGTCTACAATTTAAATCTTTAAGCCCCGGTATCATTCTGGTGAATCTGCTCTGTACCTCTTCCAAGGCCAATATCTCCTTCCTGAGGTGCAGTGCCCAGAACTGGACACAGTCTCCAGATGGGGTCTGACCAAGGCTCTGTACAACTGAAGCATGACTTTCTCTCCTTTGTATTCCAGCCCCCTCGAGATAAAGGCCAACATTCCATTAATCTTTTCATTACTTCTTGTACCTGTGCACTAGCTTTTAGTGATTTTGTGTACCTGGACACCCAAGTCTCATTGCTCCTCCACCGTTCCTAGTCTCTCACCAGTAAGAAAATATTCTGATTTATCTTTTCTGGATCCAAAACTCCACATAATTTTGAACACCTCTATCAAACCTCCTTTCAACCTTTGCCATTCTAGTAAAAAGAGTCCCAGTTTCTACTCTCTCCTCATTAGTAAAACCTCTCAACCCTGGTATATTTCTGGACCCTCTCCACGGCCTTGACATCATTCCTACAGTTGGGTCCCCAAAACAGAACACAATGTTCTAACTGCAGTTTAACCAAACATTTGTATTGGTTTCACCGTATCTTTTTGCTTTTGTACTCTGTGGCCCCATTTATCAAACCTCCCAATTTATCTGGGCTAGTTTCTTTTTATCTTTTTTTGGAAGTTGCTTTCTACCAGTCAAGTATCTTTACCTTTGACTGTTCCTTCTCCTTTTCTATTTTTATTTCAAACCTAATAATGTTGTGTTCCCCTACCATTACTTTACCTACTTGCCCCATTTAATTTCCTAAAATTAGACCCAGTACTGCCTCCTTCCCTGTTGGATCACTACCTCTCGTGGTGCCACAACAGAAGCAGTCTGAGGGTTAACTTAGTCATGGAAGTAATGTTTTTGCTTTTGACAGCAGAAGTCCCATCTTGTTATAGGCACACGAGCAGATATACAGCCTGGAACATTCATTCTACCTTGTTCTACCCTATCAGCATTTTTGTAAATCTGCAATTAGTCTTAAGAGCTTGTGTAAATGAGGCCTCCTGATAGATGAGACATGTGGCGAGATGTCAGATTTATTGTAACTCTTTGTCTCTCTTTCTTTGTCCCATTCCTGAAATGCAGAGGCTGGGAGAGAGTGAGATGGAGGCGGTCGGTTACATTATATACTTCAGTCGACTAGAGGGTTGAAGTTGGCTTTGACTCTGAACAATGACAGTAATTCTATTGCACTTTGGTCGTTCTACAGTGCAGACTGTCACGAGGGTGATGTGAGAGGCTGTCTTAGTTAACATTTGATGATTATCTCAAGTTGGGATGAAGCAACTGTGTATTTGACAGCCTGCCAGTTAAACCTCCATGAGGATCAAATTCTCCAGATGTGACACGGTTATTAATTGCATGCTGTCCTACACTCACAGCTAGAGTTCTTTTTGAAAATTAAAAATCTAACCAAAATGTTTATTTTCCTCCTTGATGCAGAAACAATCCTCAAAGGGTTAATTTAAAACCTCTTCAAATTTGAGGGGTTTATAAAATCTCTCCCTTCATCTTCTGCCTGTGGTAGTGACTTGATATTTAACCAGAATACAAGGATATTTACCGAGAGAACGACAATCATGTTAACATTAAAGTATGGGGTCTACACTGAGCTTCCTTCTGCAGATCTTTAATAATGTGTCCCAGACTGGGCGAGAGGTGTCTGAAGATTCAAAACAAAGGAATTCAGAATCTGCGGATCATTCCTTACAAATGATTATTATTTTAATTTTTCTTGGCTCTTTTTCTTATCCCTGATTCAATCAGAGCTGACCAATCCGCCTACTAACAGCGGTCATGGGTACAGAAGATGCTGGAGTACCAGTTACTCCTTGGCTTTCTGCTCGTGTGCGGCTGGTTTGAAGTTGGATGTTGTATAACCTACGCACCAGAATGCCCTCGCCCACTAACACTTATTGGAAAAAACACGCCAGCACCTACTTGGCAGATCTGAGTGTGATTATGTCAAAAGGTCTCCAAATTATTTCATCATGGGCCTAGTTGCATTGGCAAGTCAGGGCAAACTGGTGCAGCTTGATGTGGGGAGAGACAGAGTTACTATTAGCCAGAAAATAAAAGAAATAGTCTATTAAAGGGAAAGTGTTGTAACTGGGAGCTTCCTGGCAGCATGTTCCAGTGCAACATCTGGCACCTTGGCTGATGGGGTAAGTTTGCACTGGAATAGCAACTGTTTTTGCTACAATATTAACTTTTCAATACACTTTTTGTTTGTTACATTTTTACTTTAAGTTTCACTAGTTTTTCAAGGCAAACAAGATCAGCAAAGTCTTGATGCCTTGTCAGATCAGCAGGTCCAGCTTTGCTTTCAAAACTTGCCGCACACTCTGATGGATAACAGTGCCCCTTTAAATTAGTGATTCAGACTTTCTGTGGAAACAATTGAACGTATAATAAAGCCAGGCCCTTCCATTAGCTCTGAGCATGCCCAAAAGGTCTGAATGCATCATGGCAATCTGTTCCCCTGAGCTGTTCAGCTTTTCACGATGCAGCCAGTACATTTCCACAATACACACACCAAGAACAGGAGAAGATAGTCACACTGAGATGTTCCGTCTGAGTAAAAAAAAATTGTAAATATTATAGTGTTGCCATAACAGTCACAAACAAAAAGCAAATGCTCACTGTCTGTCTGCCTGAAAAAGTGCCTGGCCTCATTAGACTGAAGGATTTTTATTTAAAATTTGGAAGGAGGAAACATCTCAGATCGAATATCATTTTCTGTAATGACAAGTTTACAAAAACCTGGTGTTAGATATTCCAGACGGGAATGATAATAATTCCACAGAACCTTGTCTGTATTTACAGCAAGGGCAGAAAAGGAAGTGACATTTGTCCTCAGTAAACCTGAATGTGCTCGGTGTTACGATGGAACAGCGAGCCTGAAACTGCAGCCAGTCGTCGGACAATGCTACAGAATGGCCAAACAAAGAGGCTGTCAGATAGATTGCCATTTCTCCTTTTTAAATTTGCACCATCGAAAATGTCTGTTAACACATGTAAAAGTCTGGCTTGGAAGCGGGCAGTGAAGGTAGGGTGGATTAAAAGTTGGAGCTGCATTTTAAGGAACTTCAACATTGCCAAAAAAACAAAAAAAATTCCACAAATACCAGCGGTAAAATAATCCTGCAGCAGAGTGATGCATTCTGGGAATGGAGCCGAGGTAAAATCAATTTTATTGCTTCACTTTATTCATTAACAGGGATTGAAATGCAACAACTAATCACTTATTATGGGTTCTGATACCATGTACAGGATTTCTGGATGCCTTAGTTAACACTTCATAATTAAATACAACAGTACTTTACATCAGCACATCAAACACGTTATTAATTTTTAGTTGAGAGGAAAGGTTCTGTCCAGTTGAAACCCAGGAGACATTGTGTCCAACCTTATTAAGTGAAAGACTTATTAGCCCAGGATACAAAACACATGTAGTTAGAGCATCTAAGCATAAGCACAGAAGTACTCAGCAATTATCATACGTATTTATGAATAATTTCACTTGACACCATTTTGTGACATTAACATTTCAAGTACTGGTGTCACTGACTGTGCACTTATTATCCTGTAAGTGATGCACAAAAATAAAATACAAAATGAAACAATACAGAATATTCTGTGTGGGAGGCCTATTAGTTCTAATTGCACTCTGTGAAATAGGTGGCTTTATTTAAGTGAATCTTATGCAAAACAGGAGAGTACAGTCACACACTGCAGCAGTCAATTAAAGATACTGGGTAAGTTTTCCAGCGCATAAATTATTGAGTTGCTAATTTTGTTTTTGTGCCTGGGAGACACTCTAACTTTAAGATGACAGCTTTATCCATTAGGATAAAGCCAGTGACAGGAGTGCAGTTTTAGGCAAAGAGCTGTTGAAAGACGGCTGCATTACCGACAGCAATACTGGGACACATCAACAGCTCAATCAATAAGCAGGAGTCAATTACAGAGGAAACGCAATGCTTAAGCAGGATCTGATTATTAGGTTCATGTTCAGTCCACCAAATGGACCGTATCGATGAGTCACTATACAGTGGGCATATTCACTCCCCGTGATGGACAGGGGAAATTCCACTGGACTACGGAGGGACAAATAGGCAGGGCAGACCTCTGCACTTGCCTGATGTGCAAAATAAAACAAAGGGAAAAAAAGAGAATGATTGAATGATTGATAAGAATCAAAGCAACACAGTTTTATTAATTTCAACTACTAGGTGAATTAAATCATTCACATAATGTACCTTTATGGATTAGACATTAAACCGAGGCCCCGTCTGCCCTCTCAAGTTGGTGTAAAAGATCGCATAGCATTATTTCAAAGAAGAGCAGGGGAGTTCTCCCCGGTGTCCTGGGCAATATTTATCCCTTAACCAACATCCCACAAGATTATCTGGTCATTTATCTCATTGATGTTTGTGGGATCTTGCTGTGCGTAAATTGGCTGCCGTGTTTCCTACATTACAACAGAGACTACAGTTCAAGAGTATTTAATTGGCTGTAAATCGCTTTAGGACGTCCTGAGGAAGTGAAAGGCGCTATAGAAATCCAAGTTCTTTCTTTGGGGTTTTAGAAGGTGTTTGCATCACCACAGGGAGTCCTTGAGAGCTGCTTATGACAGTATGGAAAGTCACTATGCCAATACTGGTAGTTCAGTATCTTGATTGGCAACATCAGAAATATAAATGTGTCACCAGGTAAACAATGTGAGTTTCAAAGTTGTCACATGGAGATCACATGGATGATGCTCCATCCCCTTTCCAGTCACTCACTTCAGCTGATTCGGACAATGCAAAATTTCTGCTGCTGAGCAATAAACCACACATCCTATTCACACATCCTATCCATCATCAAGACTGCTTACATCAACCTCAGCAACATTGCTCACTGTCGCCCTTAACTCAGCTTCTAAGCTGCTGAAACCCTTATCCACACCTTTTGTCAACTTTAGACTCAGTTACTCCACTGTTTTCATTGTGGCCTCCCATTCAACACTGTCCATAAACTTTAACTTGACCAAAATAGATCCACCTGTATCCTGTTCCACACATAGTTCTGCTGCCCATCACCCATGTCCTTGCCAACCTACATTTACTTCCCAACACATTGAATTTAAAATCTTCACCTCATCCTGTGGATTTATCCACCTTATCTCTGAAATCTCCTCCAGCTCTACATCCCTTCCCATACCCTCCAAACCTTCGACTCTTGTGCATCCCCCTGTGTTGTCCCAACATTGGTGGCAGAACCTTCAGCTGCCGCTGCCCCATTCTCTGGAACTCCCTCCTAAATCGTTCCACACCTATCTCCACCTTTAAACAACTTCTTAAAACCCATATGTGGACCAAGCTTTCAGTCACTTCTCCTAACTCTTCTAACATATCATGCGCCTGCACTGTTATCATAGAATGATACAGCACAGAGGGAGCCCATCGTGCCTTTGCTGGCTCTTTGAAAGAGCTATCCAATTAGTTCCACTCCCCTTCCCTTTACCCGTAGCCCCTAAATGTTTCCCCTTCAAGTATTTATCCAATTCCCTTTTGAAAGTTACTATTGAATCTGCTTCCACCACCCTTTCAGGCAGCACATTCCAGATCATAACAACTCACTGCGTAAAAAAAAATTCTCCTCATCTCCCCTCTGGCTCTTTTGACAATTATCTTAAATTGGTGTCCTCTGGTCACTGACCCTCCTGCCACTTATCTTATATATTTTATTCATTTATAAGTTTTCTCTCCTCCCCCATTTTATAAAATACATTTTTCTACATTGAAGACATGATGTAAATGCAAGTAATAGGTGTTGTTATTTCATACCGTGTCTGACTCATGGAATTGACACTGGGCAGTAAAAGTAGAAAAGTGTCCCATTCTCAGCACTGACATTCCCATCTTGATCAACACAAAATAAAAAATTATTTTTAAAAAATTACTGTTAAATTGTACAACAGTTTCATTCCATATAGAAATAATTCTTCTGGGCATAATTCTAGGATAGTTTCTATTGTGTCCCTGCTATCATGTGAGCAGTAAAATCTTCAAATCCCATGCTATTAAAATGAAGAGAGGGAGTAGATATTTGCTGGACTTAATGGGCGTTAAATTGGGCCGTGTAGCGCCCGTTGTTTCGCCGCTACACGGCCTCTCCAACATCCAAGATGGTGTCTTGGCTGCGCACGCAAGTTTCCAGCGTGACGAGGGCCGGACGCCATCTTGGTATAGGAGTTTGCGCAGGCACAAATACCGAACGCTGGAAGCATGTAAAGTAAGGAGAAAATGGATACAATCAGTGTGCAATGCTGATTTAAAGTGATAGGCACTATTTTGGGACTTAAAGCTCAACTCAATGCACAGTCTTAACCCCGACCACCTGCGCATGTCTTAGAGTGCATGGAAGACCCCCACCACAGCTATTTAAAGGGACCATGCAGGATTTACAGGTTGGTGGCTGGATTATTGCTTCTGGTTGCAGAGACATTTGTAACTGTTTTTGGAGGTCCCCTATACTTGAATACTAGAACGCGGGGACATAGCCTAACATTTAGAGCCAGGACGTGCAGGAGTGAAGTTAGGAAATGCTTTTACACGCAAAGGGTGGGAGAAGTTTGGAACACTCTTCTGCAAACGGCAGTTGATGCTAGCTCAACTGTGAATTCTAAATCTGAGATTGATAGATCTCTGGGAACCAAAGGTATTAAGGGATATGGGGCTAAGGCGGGTATATGGCGTTAGGTCACAGACCAACCATGATCTCATTGAATGGCAGAACAGGCTCGTGGGGCTAAATGCCACTGCTACTTGCTGCCCCTGATATGCGCTGCCTTCTCTTGCAAGAAAGCGGGACGTTTGTCTGGGTGATGTGCCTGTCTTGGTTGAATAGCTGCCTGTGTGTGGCCTGTGAGCTGTGGGTGGGCAGCTTGCAACAGTGGTAATGTGTAAGGGTGAGAGGAAGCATCTGATTGGAAGAGTTGAGTACTGATGGAAAGAGTTTGCTGGTATGTGAGTGATGGGGGGTGTAGTGTGTGGAGCAGTGGATACAGCTAGTGGTGCAGTTGGTAGGAGATACCACCTGACAGTTGACCTCACTCACCTTGACCACTCATGTCAAAGCATTGAACCTCTTCCTGCACTGCATCCATGGTCACAATGCTGCCCCTGCTGGTGGAAAGTGCGAATTGCATTGAATCCTCGTTCAACGCTGATTTGGAACATTGCTTGAAGGTAAGTCCTCACGAAAGTCTTGTCCTGCCTGCGTAGGGGCCATTGGGCGCGGGGTAATAGCAGATCGTGATACCTCCGCCCAATATTAGGCCCTATCCAATTTTTTTCCTCCCATTGTTACCAAAATCTGCATTAGACGGAGAGGAACATTCAAAATTTAATTTCAGTATATTTTCTTTCAAATCCTCACAAATTATATAAAAACCTTCTCAGTGATGCTGTGTCAAATATACGTTAAGAAAATCAGGTTTCTCTTTTTTAAAAAAAAACACAGCAGATCCTGGAACAAAAAAATCAATTTCTTTCAGATTATAACTTTTTTGTTTGTTACTTGGCTGCCAAAACCTCACTGGTAACTTGTGAAGAACAGTAGTTGCCAGAGGCTGAATCATCACTATATTGATTTGATTATGTAAAAGCTCTGTGGAATCCAGAGCCACATACAGAAATATCTTCCATCAGAACCTAGTGGGACTGATAGAAGGGAAAAGCAATCTTTATATTGTTCATGATAAAACCATCATTACTTTTCCCCACAGTGGATTAGTTTCTTTCATTTCTCCACTGATCTATATGATTTTTTCCCCCTACAAATCCACCAAAACATAATTAACACTAAGTTAGATTCAAAAATCCCAGAGAGAGACAGCAATATGGGTTTATAATCGTGTGTTGGTGGGTTACGATATGCACAGTGTCTGCTGTAATACCTGGTTTCGAAAGCAGCAGAGATATTGTGGCAGTAAGCAGTGGCACCCTCTCCTGGGCCCTTATTGTCCTTTCGTATTGTAGACCTGTGACATTCAGACTTGCTGTCCCCACGCAGCAGATTTTTCCTATTGGATGTAGCAGATTGGGATTGGAAACCTAGACTATAAATTCCTAGAATGCCCAGTTTGCATAGTCTGCTTCACATGCTGATGAATTCTTTCATCTCCGTCTCTTTCAAATACTCTCTTGGGGAAAAAGCAAGAGCCAAGAAAAAAAAATTATTGTACAAAAATCAAACTATCAGCTCAAATTTTATTGTCTGCTACAAATATACATTGTTAACTCTTGCAGGATTCATGGCCTCCGTTGTATTTATTGTTGAAAGGACTTATGTGCATCATCCCACTCAGGCAACCTCAGTTAAAAATGGTCAATAACCTTTACTATCATCTCGTACATTAGCCAGGAAAATATTGTAACCACCTCAGGTAACTTTCCTTTTAATGATTCAGACGTAAAAATTTATGAACTTACTTAAATATATCATTAGGTTTATGAATGAGGGAATTAAGGAGAGAGAAGTGCCAATGCTTTGCTTACATACTATAGAATTAGCAAAACTAATTTCTGTAATCTCCTATCTATCAGCACAATCTTTTCCAAAAGATTTAAAGACTATATTTTTTAAAATTCTGGTATGATTTTTTTTATCATATATTAATTCTCGGGATGTGGGTGTCACTGGCAAGGCCGGCATTTATTGCCCATCCCTAGTTGCCCTGAGAAGGTGGTGGTGAGCCTTTTACTTGAACTACTAGTAACGATTTGCTAGGCCACCTCATAGGGCATTTCAGAATCAACCACATTGGTGTGGGACTGGAGTCACATATAGGCCCAGACGAGGTAAGGACAGCAGGTTTCCTTCCCTAAAGGACATTAATGAACCAGTTGGGTTATTACAACGATCCGACAGCTTCATGGTCACTTTTAGATTGTTGATCGTGTAGGAAGGAACATAGGAACAGGAGGAGACCATTCAGCCCCTCGAGCCTGTTCCGCCATTCAATTAGATCGATGGCTGATCTATATCTTAGCTCCATCTACCCGCCTTAGTTCCGTAACCCTTAATACCCTTACCCAACAAAAACCTATCGATCTCAGTTTTGAAATTTTCAATTGACCCCCAGCCTCAACAGCTTTTTGGGGGAGAGAGTTCCAGATTTCCACTACCCTTTATGTGAAGAAGTGCTTCCTGATTTCACCCCTGAACGGCCTAGCTCTAATTTTAAGGTTATGTCCCCTTGTTCTGGACTCCCCCACCAGAGGAAATAGTTTCTCTCTATCTACCCTATCAAATCCTTTAATCATTTTAAACACCTCAATCAGAAGGCCCTGATAAGATCTGAATATCCCCGAAATTCGGGGGGGGGGTTTGCAATTTAAAAAAAAAATTATCCTTAGAGCGTTTGGCCTGTCCCCTGAGACGCACACAAACCCTTGGCTCAGCAGGGGTACAGAGACAGGCCACGGCATCCATGTTTCTCTGACGGCCCGTGAGAAGGGGCAGAATAATGAGGTGGAAGTCCTGGAATCTCCTCTCCCACCTCATTAACATTGTGCAATTGGCCTGTGGCCGGGAGGGTCAGGGAAAGAAACAAAGAACTCGCATTTATTTAGTGTGTCTCATGTCAAGTTACTTTTGAAGTATAGTCACTGTTGTTTTGCAGGAAAATGTATAGCCAACTTGCACATAGCAAGGTTCCACAGATAGCAGTGAGCAGTTAACATGCCTTGCTGGATTATTGGTTGGGGGATGATTGCTGGCCAAGACACAGGAATAACTGCCCTGCTCTTCTTCAAATAGTGCCATGGAATCTTTTACATCCGCCTGAACAGGCAGGTGAGGCCTTGGTTTAATATCTCATCTGAAAGACAGTACTCTGATAACACTCCCTCAGTACCCTTAGTAAATCTTAGTACTCTGATGGCAAGGTTAGTAACATATTGGTTGATACTAAATTTCAAACCTTATTAAAATGATTGTCTATTGGGTGGGGATTATTGCATTAGGCAGCCAGGTTAAAGATTTCAGAAATCTGACAATTTGCTTCTGAAAATTGAGATAAATTTGCAATTTGTACCTGCACCGTCTGGATGGTGAAGTATCTTCACCAGAAATAGCAAGAAAGCAACCAGACTTAGGTTTAGCGAAACCAGGTCTAATCAGATGAATCCAAAATGACTCCCAGCTGCTCATCACAATTTTGAAATCATTAACCATGGCCTCTGTTGCACGGTGAGTTAGCAAGTTGTTCTTTCACCTCTCGGGCCTGGGTTTAAATCAACCTCGGACTGGTGGCCTGTAGATCTTCTCAATCTTTTGTAAAGGTCCTATGGGAAATCAGTTTGGAAAATCTCAATCCAATTCCTAGTGGGAATGGATCCACAGCACAATATTGTCCCTAATTTGGCATTAATTAGCAATCTTACCGGGAGTAGCTACAAAGAAGGCTGCTGTGGGAACTGGGAATGTCTCACTGATACTGTAAGGACAGAGGGGTCCAATGGTTTGGGGCAGTGGACCAGATCTTTCTGACACGTGATTAAATCACTTCTGAATCAAGCAGAATCATAATTAAATGTTCCGTCTAACTCCCAATCAAATCTGCATTTCTTACAATCCTTGGACCACACCATTTGTGATTCTTTTACTTCTGTTTCTCCCTCTCTTTCTCTCTTTCTTCTCTTTCACCTCTGTTTGTCTGTGCCTTCTTCTTTACTTCTGCATGTCTCTCTTTATTCAATTCTTAATGCCTAAAATCATTTGGTTGCTTGTCACATTCTGTATATTACTTTCTACCATCCAAATCTCAGTTCTTTTGGAAGTTGGTTTTAACTGTGGAAGATATCTATTAGTGTCATGGCCATTTACCTGGAATCCCCACTTTACACTTACAATGACAATCAGAGCGGAAAGCCCAACTGTTTTTAGTGTTCAGTAAGTCGGCACCTTTTAGAAAAGCAGTGAATAAATATTGTAGTGAATTGTGAATTTGTGCTTACTTAGGTTGATGAGAAATGCCATTGGTAAAATCTGGTGAACTGTTCTGTTAATTATAGCGCTGCGTTCTAATAGTCCAGGTCCATAATTAAGGACTTCTGATGGACTTCTTGAGCACAAATGTTTGCAAAACAAAGGCATGATATTAGAAGGCACATTAATGCTGGGCAATGGAACACTTTCATCCCACACCCATAACCCCTGTGCTCACCACCCTCAGTCACTCCCTATCCTCTAATGCATTCATTTACAAATCACCCCATGGGCTAGCTCCACTCTACCTCTTAAGTCTCCTTCCCTCAAGCCCCCTGCACTCTGGAACTCCTCTCCCTAAACCCTCTGCCTACCTTCAAAAGCCTTCTCAAAACCTACCACTTTGACCATGCCTTCAGCTACCCTCACCGCCAACCAATTCCTGATCCATCTTTTTGTAAAGTGCCTTGGGACAATCCACTAAGTTAAAGATGCTATGTAACTGTAAGTTGTACTTGCTGCTGTAGAAGTAGCTCTTCTTACTGCTGCTGTCTAGGGAGGTAAAGCATATGTTGTGATAGTTCAGCTTTTCATAAAACTGCAGCCGGAAAATTGAAAATACAAAGATCCAGTTTAAAATCTCAATGCGAATGCTGCATGGCATATTTACTGGAAGGCGGAGGGGGGGGGAGATTTCCATGGGAATTCATCTCATTTGACTCAGAAACAAACCTTCACATAACCAGGGGAATTGTATGGAGATCGTAGAATAGATTAGGTGCGTACACAGACAGTGAGATGATTGTACAGATTTCTTGGTGAGGTGGTAACATTAGCTGTACTTTCAGTATATACAGAGGGCTAAGTGAGAATTTAGATTTTAAACTCTAATGTAGAACAACCTTTTTGTTTCTGTTCTTTCAGCCTCAGTTTTGTGAATAAACAGGACATTTCGATGACCTTTGTCTTGCCTTCGTAAGCTGGCCCTGAGTAAAGCTGTGGTAAGTGAGCAGCAAGCTGAGCTCTTCTCCTGTGGGACAGGCCAGCCCTGCATGTCAAACCCACAATCATCTGTTCGGGAAGCCACCACTCAGCTAATGCCTGTTTTCTAATAACGCTCATGCACATGATATCTATACAACGTTATAATATCAGTAGCAGATTTCACTCAGATTGGCGGCAGACACATAATAATGTGTGTGACAATGATCTCAGTGAAATTTGGTACTGTACTATCTTCACCCTGTGTACCTTAAATCAGAAACTGAAACAACATTATCAGTGCATTGTGACACTGTACTGCTGGTTGGTTTTATTTGACAAAAGTCATACCCTTTATAAAGGATTAAGGGGCGATCTAATCAAGGTGCTTAAGTTGATTAAAAGATTCGATAGGATAGATAGAGAGAAATTATTTCCTCTGGTGGGAGAATCCAGAACAAGGGGGCAGAATCTTAAAATTAGAGCTGGGCCATTCAGGGGTGATGTCAGGAAGCACTTCTTCACACAAAGGAGAGTGGAAATCTGGAACTCTCTCCCCCCAAAAAAGCTGTTGAGACTGGGGGTCAATTAAAAATTACAAAAGAGATCGATAGATTTTTGTTAGGCAAGGGTATTGAGGGTTATGGAACCAAGGCAGGTAGATGGATGTAACATACAGATCAGCCATGATCTAATTGAATAGCGGAACAGGCTCGAGGGGCTGAATGGCTTCCTCCTGTTCCTCTGTTCCTATGTTATGGGATAGAGGTGCTATATTTGTTGGTTTTCTGGTGTTTTTTGGGGCCAGGGAAGAGAGAGATCCACGTGAGAGAATTGGATTCCCTCTTGGTATATCTACACTGCTGTGGTCATTGCTGTTCTGAACCTCATCTTTTGCTCCAAATATACAATCTCAAACACCCTTCCCCCTGGGTGTGCCTCCAGTATTAAAGCCATGTCTCTTGCTTTAATTCACTTTTCCCCCTCAAACTTCTGAACCTCCTCAATCTTCCCTTCCTTCTGCAATCTATAGGCTTTAATACCCAAACTTGGTGTCCATTACTAACCACCACTTTTGATCTACGAGTTCTACTGCTTCAAATGGACCACGGCCTTTCATCTATATTTTTGCTTTTTAAAAAAAAGTGACCAAGTATGTAGAGGACATCAGAATAAGTGTTCCACTAAATTAAACATCAAGGGGGTAATTTTGACTTTGGGCGATAGTCTAAATCGGGCGATATCCATTCATTATACATCTCTCCTGATTTTAATTTCCATTGACTTCACTTGGGAACGATGTATGAAAGGATGGCTGAATGGATATCGCCCGGTTTACAATATCACCCAAAATCAAACTCCACCCCCCACCCCCCCACACAAAGGTGGTGTCAGAATTTCCAAACTTTGAGTCCTTTGAATCAGTCATTTGATTGTAAACTTATGGTACTCAAGTTCAAATAGGAGAAATTCGGACACTTTTCCTTTAATGTAGGTGGAAATGATCTGCATAAGATCACAGGGCAGCTGGAGCCACACTGAGCGCTCGCTATGTGGACTTGTGTTCAGCATATTCCTGAGTTTAGGTGAGATTGCGATAATAGAGCCCTTGACATTATGCGATGTGAGATTAGCACACAAACGCATTCCTATTCCAAACCTGCCCCTGCTATTATAACAAAGGTGTTAATGCGTTTAATTTCAAGGCCAGAATAGTTTCATCTAAGCAAAGGTACTTGGTTTGGAATTGGACGATGAATGCTCTCTTCCACCAGACTAATAGGAGCTAGATGGAGACAATTTACAGCAATTTACAGCATATGTCCCCTCTTCAGCAGGATTGCCAGAGATTGGATGGACACTTACACAACACAGCCTGGGCTTTCTTATGAATTACAGAGGAGAATGTGTTCTTTAAGAATATCTCCTCAAATCTGCCACGCAAAAACTCTGCTGAATTCTCCTCCTAACAACCCACCAATTTCCTTGAAGACTCACCACAAGCCCATTTTTCCACATTTAAATGGGGTCAAGGGAGATTGGTTAACTCCATTGCCCCAATTCCCTCCATTTCTGCACCGTTCACTTACTGCCACTATTTATGTACTGGAGGTTGGCCTTTCTTGGCATAGCAACTTTTTTTTTAGTACTTTGGGGGTTGAGTCAGGAGTTTTGCTGCTACTTTTACTCAGCTCTGCTTAAAGTACGATTTTCTTTCACGCGTTGTTCTTTAATTCTCTTTTTCCAGCTTTAATTAACATATTCATGCAGGACGCACTGTGATCTTTGTCGCTCAGACATATAAATTATTTTCCCACATTTTATTGCATTGCAGCCTTTTCCCGAATGCCCACTCAGAACATTCCAGTAACACAGTGTAATGCAAATAGGATCACTGGAAATATTACAACGTTCAGTGTGTTCAGAAATTCATTAGTTTTGATGTTGCATTACTACAGTTTAAACACTCATTCTTTAAATTGAAAATTGCCAGTGTTAAAAAAAAACATTAAATATATTTGCCCTAAGCCTGTCAGTGGTCGTAAAATTTGGTCCAACTGGGACTTATAGCACTGGTGGTGTAAAGGTTTTGAAATGTCAGAATATGCAGGGTTACTGAAGTCTGCAGGATCCTCCCCTTGATAATTGATTAAATTGGAGTTTTAGTTCACTGGCCATGATCGTTTATTGCTGTTTTAGGCCTGCGTTGGAAGCTGTGAAGAAGTGTAAAGTATCCTAAATATCTAGAATGCAGTATTCTACCCAGTGGGAATTAGATCACAAGGTTACTGACATTCTGAATATTTGCCCCATATTTTGAGATGAATAAGTCATGTTGTGAACCGAGACACCAACACATGGTTTAATTCCCATTTTCCCCAAATAAGACCACCTACAAAATACATTTATATAATCAAATGGTAAGTCATAGGGCTCGATTTTAGGATCGTGTTTCCGGCGGGATACCAGCGGGGTGGCCCCGAAAATCCCGATCTCCGGTCACGTGACCGGATCGCGACGAAATCCTGGCCACTTCCGGGTACCGCGCTGACGTGCGGGGCTGCGCGCGCAAGCCCCGCTGGTGGGAATCCCGCAGGCAATTAAAGCCAGCGGGGTTCCACTTGAGAGTACTTACCTTGCTCGTTGTGGTCAGTTAATGAGCTGAAGCAGCTGTCAAAAGAGGAAGTGTGGGATTTTAGGTTCAAGGCAGTGAGTTTCCCACACTGGGGGAAACAGGACCCTTCAAACCAGGCGTGTTGCAGCCAGCAGCCTGTGGCAGGTGCTAAGGTGCGCTCCACGGCGGAGAGCCCTCACCCACGCAGGAGGCCACCGCGTCACATAGGGCAACCCCTGCCATCCACCACCCCCCGCCAAGCCAGAGGACAGACCGACACGAAACCGCAGCCCAAGTCCGAGGAACCACACACCTACCCTGCACAACCCCTCAGACCAACACCTGCCAGTTGGGTGGTGTGTGGAGACCCTCGGAGGACGAAGAGCATGACCAGCACCAGCAGCCTCGCAGTCCACGCCGTCCGCCGCAGGGACGTGGATCCCCCCAACACGGTGTTGTTGCACGCCCACCTGCACAGCAGGAGGGAGGGCTACCGCAGAGAGAGACGCGTCGCAGAGGGCACTACCCTCGCCACAGGGTCCACAGACCGAGGCGCAGCTCCCCGGACCTCTCCGAGCAGCAGTGCACAGGGAGGCGCAGATTCGCTCGACATGTAGTCGTGGAGATCTGCAGCCTCTTTCATGCCGAGCTGCTCCTGGCTGGCCCCAGCACCAACTGCTTACCTGTCGCTGGCAAAGTCACCACTGCCCTCCACACCTTCTCCTCCGCATCCTTCCAGGGTGCAGCCGGCTACACCGCTGATGTCTCTCAGTCGTCTGCGCGGACGAGCCCTGCAAATACACCTGCACCTACTCTGCAGTAACACGATGGGTGGCATCAGTGGTGGGTCCTCATAGTGATACCCAGGAGCGGCCATTATTGGACACAACGGACAGGATTCGCGGAGACATGGCAGTGGTGGTGTCAATGTAATGTGTGCTGTTTGTTGCTCTGAAATTCAATATGGGTAACACCCATGACAAACCCTCAGACACCCTTGTGCACCCCCTTCATGCTGACGAGACGTTTGCCTTACGCTGCCTACTGCACATATGTGATGCATGCCCTGTGGCTGCAGCACAGGTGGTGGCAGGTTGAGTGAGGCTGGCCGTGAGGGAGATGCACGAGAGGGTGAGTATGGGATGGAGCCATGAGATTGTATGAGGATTGGGTTGCGTGTTAGTGGCAGGATGAGTACTGGCGAGGTGAGTAGGTGGAGGTAAGATGAGGATGGGGTGTGAGTGGGTATGAAGGGTGATGTGACAGAATAGTGTTGGCGGTGCCGAAGGAGATTTGGGGTGGGGGCAGTGTTGTGGCAGACGGAGTGTAGGGGAAAGACTTCGTGTTCTCACTGCGGTTGACCTACTGCAGTCATTGCAGCGCCTCCTGCACTGTATGCAGGTGGGCCATATGTTGGTGGCGCAGGTGACCCCCTCTGCCACCTCGAGCCAGGCCTTCTTGGTGGCAGAGGCAGGCCGCTTCCTCCCGCCCGCCGGGGGGAAGATCTGTGTCCTCCCCCTCCTCCTCACCCCATCTGATGATACCTGGGGTGAGGCATCATTAAACTGGGAGCAGCCTTCCCCCTGGGCTGCTCCATGCTGCAATTTGTCCCATTGGTTGCAGCATCTGTCAGTGGAGGACTGCCCCTTTAACTAGAGAGCCTCCAGCTGACAGATCGTACTGCGCATGCGTAGCCCGCCCGACGCGCAGGCCAGCGCCGTGGACCCCGGAGGAGCAGGTAATTGATTCCTATTAGTGGGTTGCCTGCTACGATCGCGTGGGCAACCCACTAATTTCGCCGTCCGCGTTTTCGACGCTCACGGAGGACCACCCGCTGGGAACCCGCAGGCCTGCTAATTTCGAGCCCATAGAGTTAGATTATTATGAATGTAAAATTTATATTACACAGATATTCATGGTGTATTTTCAGAGTCTCCAAACATTGGTAAGTAATATCCATGTTGGGCTTAATGCCATTGCTTTGAACTGTGAAATAGTGGTACAAAATTAATGGTAAAACATCTGGACCTGAACTATATCACAGTAGTCTTGGTGTGAAAAAAACAATAGGTGGATTGTCTGACAGTTACATGTTTTCCCATCACTCTGCAAACCAACATTGCCTCAAACAATCGGCCTACACCACTGGCCATTGAACAATCGGCCTACACCACTGGTCATTTAACAATCGGCCTACACCACTGGCCATTGAACAATCGGCCTACACCACTGGTCATTTAACAATCGGCCTACACCACTGGCCATTTAACAATCGGCCGACACCACTGGCCATTTAACAATCGGCCTACACCACTGGCCATTTAACAATCGGCCTACACCACTGGCCATTTAACAATCGGCCTACACCACTGGCCATTTAACAATCGGCCGACACCACTGGCCATTGAACAATCGGCCTACACCACTGGTCATTTAACAATCGGCCTACACCACTGGCCATTGAACAATCGGCCTACACCACTGGCCATTGAACAATCGGCCTACACCACTGGTCATTTAACAATCGGCCTACACCACTGGCCATTTAACAATCGGCCGACACCACTGGCCATTTAACAATCGGCCTACACCACTGGCCATTTAACAATCGGCCTACACCACTGGCCATTTAACAATCGGCCTACACCACTGGCCATTTAACAATCGGCCGACACCACTGGCCATTTAACTATCATCCTACACCACTGGCCATTTTAACAATCGGCCTACACCACTGGCCATTTAACAATCGGCCTACACCACTGGCCATTTAACTATCATCCTACACCACTGGCCATTTTAACAATCGGCCTACACCACTGGCCATTTAACAATCGGCCTACACCACTGGCCATTTAACTATCATCCTACACCACTGGCCATTGAACAATCGGCCTACACCACTGGCCATTTTAACAATCGGCCTACACCACTGGCCATTTAACAATCGGCCTACACCACTGGCCATTTTAACAATCGGCCTACACCACTGGCCAATTAACAATCGGCCTACACCACTGGCCATTTAACAATCGGCCTACACCACTGGCCATTTAACAATCGGCCTACACCACTGGCCATTTAATAATCGGCCTACACCACTGGCCATTTAATAATCGGCCTACACCACTGGCCATTTAACTATCGGCCTACACCACTGGCCATTTTAACAATCGGCCTACACCACTGGCCATTTAACAATCGGCCTACACCACTGGCCATTTAACAATCGGCCTACACCACTGGCCATTTTAACAATCGGCCTACACCACTGGCCATTTAACAATCGGCCTGCACCACTGGCCATTTAACAATCGGCCTGCACCACTGGCCATTTAACAATCGGCCTACACCACTGGCCATTGAACAATCGGCCTACACCACTGGCCATTTAACAATCGGCCTACACCACTGGCCATTTTAACAATCGGCCTACACCACTGGCCATTTAACAATCGGCCTGCACCACTGGCCATTTAACAATCGGCCTACACCACTGGCCATTTAACAATCGGCCTACACCACTGGCCATTTAACAATCGGCCAACACCACTGGCCATTTAACAATCGGCCAACACCACTGGCCATTTAACAATCGGCCTGCACCACTGGCCATTTAACAATCGGCCAACACCACTGGCCATTTTAATAATCGGCCTACACCACTGGCCATTTTAACAATCGGCCAACACCACTGGCCATTTTAATAATCGGCCTACACCACTGGCCATTTTAATAATTGACCTACACCACTGGCCATTTTAACAATCGGCCTACACCACTGGCCATTTAACAATCGGCCTACACCACTGGCCATTTAACATTCGGGAACACACAATAAAAAACTCAACTGCTAGCAACTCTAACAGCCCAACTCTCTCTCCAAGCCATTTATTCCTCTCCGGTCCCTTGGCCTTGTCAATCATCACTCCACAGTGCCAGGTATGAATCTGAGAAGAGACTGTGAACTGCTGCATAAGGGATTGAAATTGTCAGATACCACTTTTCTCTCCAGGTTCCAATATGTTATTTTTTTTTTAAATGATAATGAAAACATAATCTGTCTTTCGGATGCGATGTTAAACCGAGGCCCCGTCTGCCCTCTCAGGTGGATGTGAAAGATCCCATGGGACTATTAGAAAAAGAGCAGGGGAGTTCTCCCCCGGTGTCCTGGCCAATATTTATCCTTCAACCAACATCACTAAAACAGATGATCGGATCATTATCACATTGCTGTTTGTTGGATCTTGCTGGGTACAAATTGGCTGCTGCGTTTCCTAAATTACAACAGTGACTACACTTCAAAAGTACATCATTGGCTGTAAAGTGCTTTGGGACATCCTGAGGTCATGAAAGATGCTGCAGAAAGGCAAGTCTTTCTTCCTTTATAAAAATAAAGGTGATAAACAGAACACTTGGAGACAGTGGTTTCTGATTTTTACACCATTTCTGATAACACCTTGAGATAACATAAGCAAGTTGTGTCATCGCTGGATGCTGGTTATATACTCAGATTCCCTCATGGTATAATAATCATGAATCCCCCCCGATCTGCTGCATACCCTTCATATCCGCTCCTGTTCTTGATCCACAGAGGTCCTGAGTTTTATCAGGAAACACAAGCACATGGCTTGTGTGATGCTGTTGTTGGACAAGTATTGTTTGCCCGCCCTCCTCCCTTCCAAAAATGTCCTCACATATAAAGAGTATCGGGGAAAATTAGATTATTTGAGCAGAGTTGTGTACACATTGTAATCTAACCTTCACTGAATACACACTGGCTCAGTGCCAGGAATGATGAACTGCCATGGTATCCAGCCTCAGTTGTCTTTCTCCGTATTAAAAGAAGTCTGTCTTTATCCATGGACCATCTGTTTTTGATCTTTGTGTTTCAGATTTCCTTTATTTTTTTGATGTAATGATGTATTCTAATACCATAACGCTGATTCAAATGGTTGGCCTTGAAGAGAGTGTGAAAATTATATTCCCTGTGCGACAATGTAAACATCAGTGAATCAATTAAAAAATCAGTTATAACTGCTAATGAATGAACCAGTCTCAATTTTATGTGTTCTGAAAATAAAAGTACTTCCATAAGGACTCTACAGGCCACAATTGATGCTGCATCTGGGGGTTAGAAGCTTCCATACCCTAGACAGCCTGTCATCCTTCCAGACAAGTGGGTCACTGTTAATCAATTGCAAAGAATGAGGACTGATATCTGTGGAAGTCAATGACAGCTCACTTTGAGAGAAAGCGAACAATTCAGTCAACGATCCTTTTTAACATCCAGAGTCCCTTGTGGGGGAAAATTGCGCCTCTCCTAGTGGATCAGTAAGATTGAACAGGCTGGGGCTATTTTCTCTAGAAAAGAGAGGCCTGATAGATGTCTTTAAGATTATGAAAGGGTTTGATAGGTTAGAGGTAGAGAAGATGTTTCCACTTGTGGGGGAGACCAAAACTAGAGGTCACAAATATAAGATAGTCACTAATAAATCCAATAGGGAATTCAGGAGAAACTTCTTTACCCAGAGAGTGGTGAGAATGTGGAACTCGCTACCGCAAGGAGTAGTTGAGACGAATAGCGTAGATGCATTTAAGAGGAAGCTCGATAAGCAAATGAGAGAGAAAGGAATAGAAGGATAGGTTGATCGGGTGAGATGAAGTCGGGAGGGAGGAGGCTCACGTGGAGCATAAACACCGGCATAGGCCAGTTGGGCCGAATGGCCTGTTTCTGTGCTGTACATTCTGTGTAATTCTATGTAATGTAATGCTTATAAATTTCTGAAAAATGAATTTCCAACCGCCTAAAGGTGGAGCGTGTTTCCAGGGACTATCTAGTGCTCCTGTGTATCCTCTGTCATCTGTATCAGGGCTTGTTCTCAAGATCAGTGAACAGAGTTCCTAAGCTTGCATCAGGAAATAGAAACACGTGCTTTTCCGTGAAGCTGCTTCTGGATAAGTCTTGTTCCCAGTAACAGTTTTTGTTTGTTGTGTGCTGTAGCAAGGAGGTTATATTTAAGAATATGATTAATGGTGGTGGGAATAGAAGAGTTGTAATTAATTGATAACCATACACAAATCTTTGGAGGTGGCAGGACAAGTTGAGAAAACAGTTAAAAAAGCATACGGGATCCTTAGCTTTATAAATAGAGACATAGAGTACAAAAGCAAGGAGGTTATGCTAAACTTTTATAAAACACTGGTTAGGCCCCAGCTGGAGTATTGTGTCCAATTCTGGCACCACACTTTAAGAAAGATGTGAATGCCTTAGAGAGTTTGCAGAAGAGATTTACTAGAATGATTCCAGGGATGAGGGACTTCAGTTATGTGGAGAGATTGGAGAAGCTGGGGTTGTTCTCCTTAGAACAGAGAAAGTTAAGGGGAGATTTAATAGAGGCATTCAAAATTATGAAGGGTTCGATAGAGTAAATAAAGAGAAACTGTTTCCACTGGCAGGAGGGTCGATAACCAGAGGACACAGATTTAAGGTAATTGCCAAAAGAACCAGAGGGGAGATGAGGAGAGTTTTTTTTTACGCAGTGAGTTGTTATGATCTGGAATGCACTGCCTGAAAGGGCGGTGGAAGCAGATTCAATAGTAACTTTCAAAAGGGAACTGGATAAATACTTGAATGGAAAAATTTGCAGGGCTATGGGGAAAGAGCAGGGGGAGTGGGACTAATTGAATAGCTCTTTCAAAGAACCGGCACAGGCACGATGGGCCCAATCCCCTCCTTTTGTGCTGCAAGATTCAATGAACTCTAACTTGCCTAGTTTCTAGATAAAGCACAGCAGCCTTATTTTATTCTTGTAATTTGGGACATTATTTGAATCTGTTGCAAGGTCAGATGGAGGTGGGGTTTTTTATGCGTTCATGGGATGTGGGCGTCGCTGACAAGGACAGCATTTATTGCCCATCCCTACTGTGTGTGACAGTACCTGTCCTTCCCTGGCTGAGATTGAGAACTCACTGTCTGGGAAATTATAGAAGCAAACTGGTTCCTTACCACTTTGCTGTGTCACCAGGCTGGCATTCGCTGACCATTTGTTAGCTACATGCCTAGTGCTTATGCCCAGGAGAATGTGTCTTTTAACACTTATAGACTTGGTGATCCGAATTACAAATGCACAACATTTTTCAATGTAAGTGACATGCTGGTTCCAAATGGTAGAACAAAGGCACACACCTACCATTACCCTCCGGTGGGGGGAGTCCAGAACACGGGGGCATAACCTTAAAATTAGAGCTGGGCCATTCAGGGGTGATGTCAGGAAGCACTTCTTCACACAAAGAGTAGTGGAAATCTGGAACTCTCTCCTCCAAAAAACTGTTGAGGCCGGGGGTCAATTGAAAATTTCAAAACTGAGATTGATAGACTTTTGTTAGGTAAGGGAATTAAGGATTACGGAACCAAGGCGGGTAGATGGAGTTAAGATACAAATCAGCTATGATCTAATTGAATGGCGGAACAGGCTTGAGGAGCTGAATGGCCTCCTCCTGTTCCTATCAGAGCTCTATAACAGAACCAGGAAATGACAGAAACAATCAGCATGGTGGGTTTGTAATTTCTACTCTGCCACTGTAGAGAGGCACTGAGTGAAGGTCATGTGTTCATCCACAGCAAACGAAGGTCAACTGAAGGGAGCCAAGCTCTTCCAGAACGGCATTGGTAGAGAATCAGAACAGTGATGTTCTGACTTTTCTGTGTGAGGGATCCCTGCAAATACAGATACATTCCTAGGGATTCCCTGCAAATACAGATACATTCCTAGGGATTCCCTGCAAATACAGATATATTCCTAGGGATTCCCTGCAAATACAGATATATTCCTAGGGATTCCCTGCAAATACAGATACATTCCTAGGGATTCCCTGCAAATACAGATACATTCCTAGGGATTCCTTGCAAATACAGATACATTCCTCGGGATTCCCTGCAAATACAGATACATTCCTAGGGATTCCCTGCAAATACAAATATATTCCTCGGGATTCCCTGCAAATACAGATATATTCCTAGGGATTCCCTGCAAATACAGATACATTCCTAGGGATTCCCTGCAAATACAGATACATTCCTAGGGATTCCTTGCAAATACAGATACATTCCTCGGGATTCCCTGCAAATACAGATACATTCCTAGGGATTTCCTGCAAATAGTGACATACTCCCAGGTCTTCCTGTCCTAACTGAAAGGGTTTGATAGGGTAGACATAGAGAAGATGTTTCCACTTGTTGGGAGATTAAAACTAGGGGCCATAAATGTAAGATAATCGCTAATAAATCCAATAAGGAATTCTGTAGAAACTTCTTTACCCAGAGAGTGGTTAGAATGTGAAACTCGCTACCACATGGAGTAGCTGAGGCGAATAGTATAGATACATTTAAGGGCAAGCTGGATACATACGAGGGAGAAAGGAATAGAAGGATATGATGATAGGGTGAGATGATGTAGAGAGGGAGGAGGTGCGTGAGGAGTATAAACACCAGCATAGACCAGTTGGCCTGTTTCTGTGCTGTAGACTCTATGTAATTCTATGTACTATGTATATCACTTATGAAAGACAGTGTTAGTACTCTAAAGAAAAATACTTAGCTATGCACAAAACATTAAAAAAAATATATATATAGAACAGAAATAATGTGCAAATAAGTCAACAAATACAGGAAAAGAGAGAAATGGCTTCCATGATAAATATCACAAATAGTAACATACTAGAAATTGGAATTAACTTATGTGACTACTGAACTAAGATAGGTGTGTTAAAAGGTGTGTTATTATTTGTTATTGGTTTGGGACTTCAAGCACATTGTAGAAGAACCCTTCTGCACTTGGCATTTCATCTGGCTTAATAACCTGGTAATACTACCCGATATAAGTGAAAGTCACTATAAATATTTTAGAGCACTAATGAGAAGTTTACTTATATCTTTTATATTCGCATCGATACAATGACTGAGATTCAAATTTAGAAAGTCACAGTGAAGCCAAAAGTGGAGATTTAATAGCTATGACACACAAAGAATTACAGAGGACAAATAACTAGAGGTTCAATAGTTCCGAATAATCATCTCAAATGTTTGAATCTTATTATTTCAATATACCGACTGTAATCGCGACAAGAGCTGTCCGTTTTATAATGCTGGGAGGGGTTATCCATCACATCATGAGGACAATACCTTGGTCCAGAGATTCTGCAGGAGGCATCTTGAGGGCAGATTTTGGACAAGGCAGAATTTACGCTTGACCCAATGAACACACCCCGCACCCAGCCATATGGCAGAGTCAGGGGAATTCACACATTGCACGTGGGCACCTAAGTCATTTATGGGCCAAAGGGACAACCACCTCAGGTGGGCAGAATAGGGCTCACCACCACCTTCTCAAGGGCAATTAGTGATGGGCAATAAATGCCAGCGATGCCCACATCCCATGAATGAATAAAAAAAAATTCCAGGTGTGGTCTCACCAAATAATTTTTTAAAATATTCGTTCATGGGTTGTGGGCGTCGCTGGCAAGGCTAGCATTTATTGCCCATCTCTAATTGCCTTTGAGAAGGTGGTGGTGAGCTGCCTTCTTGAACCGCTGCAGTCCGTGTGGTGAAGGTTCTCCCACAGTGCTGTTAGGTAGGGAATTCCAGGATTTTGACCCAGCGACGATGACGGAACGGCGATATATTTCAAAGTCAGGATGCTGTGTGACTTGGAGGGGAACGTGCAGGTGGTGTTGTTCCCATGTGCCTGCTGCCCTTGTCCTTCTAGGTGGTAGAGGTCGTGGGTTTGGGAGGTGCTGTTGAAGAAGCCTTGGCGAGTTGCTGCAGTGCATCCTGTGGATGATACACACTGCAGCCACTGTGCGCCGGTGGTGAAGAGAGTGAATGTTTAGGGTGGTGGAAAGGGTGCCAATCAAGTGGGCTGCTTTGTCCTGGATGGTGACGAGCTTCTTGAGTGTTGTTGGAGCTACACTCATCCAGGCAAGTGGAGAGTATTCCTTCACACTCCTGACTTGTGCCTTGTTGATGGTGGAAAGTGTTGCTCCGATTTCGCTAGATGTTCGAAAGATCGAACAAATGGTTAGCAATCTTTCCTTTTAGGGTTCAAATGTAAGTTTGGGCTGAACAAACACACCGGCAACAGATTTTGCGTACAAAGATTTATCTTTAATAAATGCTTAACAAACACTGTTCGTAGTTTAAAGTACAATTCCAAAATATAAGACTCACAACTTATATTGATATTACCCAATTTGGTCCGAGGTGATCAATCTCTGTCCAAACCTCTACGTAGGGTTTCTGTCCCCAGGTCCCTGCTGTCGCGTGTTGCTCCTAGGATCTCGCTGCTATCTGGGGTTTTTCCTCCTGGTTTATACTGTCCTATAATCTGTCCCATCTCCTTGATTACACATTTGTTCCCTTTTCCGGTGCCCTGATGATTAGTTTATCCTATTCTACAACCTGTCCAATCTCCTTGATTAGTTTACATCTTACTTCATCCATTGACCCATTGTTTGTTAAGTGGCGTCTGTAGTGACCTCACCCATGTCTGACGAGGTTACCTGTGAGCCCTCTGTTTCAGAACATTACTGAACCTCTGCATTATTTATTCACAATCCCTTACATATGGTGACTCCTTCATTTTATTTCAGTTTTACACTACTTCTTCCATTTCCACAAAAGGCTTTGGGGAGTCAGGAAGTGAGTGACTCGCTGCAAAATACCCAACCTCTGACCTGCTCTTGTAGCCACAGTGTTCATGTGGCTAGTCCAGTTAAGTTTCTGGTCAATGGTGACCCCCAGGATGTTGATGATGAAGGATTCGGTGATGGCAATGTCGTTGAATATCAAGGGGAGGTGGTTAGATTCTCTCTTGTTGGAGATGGTCATTGCCTGGCACTTGTGTGACGCGAATGTTACTTGCCACTTATCAGCCCAAGCCTGGATGTTGTCCAGGTCTTGCTGCATGCGGGCACGGACTGCTTCATTATCTGAGGGGTTGCGAATGGAACTGAACACTGTGCAATCATCAGCAAACATCCCCATTTCTGACCTTATGATGGAGGGAAGGTCATTGATGAAGCAGCTGAAGATGGTTGGGCCTAGGACACTGCCCTGAGGAACTCCTGGGGCTGAGATGATTGGTCTCCAACAACCACTACCATATGACTCCAGCCACTGGAGAGTTTTCCCCCTGATTCCCATTGACTTCAATTTTAGTAGGGGGCTCCTTAGTGCCACACTCGGTCAAATGCTGCCTTTATGTCAAGGGCAGTTGCTCTCACCTCACCTCTGGAATTCAGCTCTTTTGTCCATGTTTGGACCACGGCTGTAATGAGGTCTGGAGCCAAGTGGTCCTGGCAGAACCCAAACTGAGCATCGGTGAGCAGGTTATTGGTGAGTAAGTGCTGCTTGATAGCACTGTCGACGACACCTTCCATCACTTTGCTGATGATTGAGAGTAGGCTGATGGGGCAGTAATTGACTGGATTGGATTTGTCCTGCTTTTGTGGACAGGGCATACCTGGGCAATTTTCCACATTGTCGGGTAGATGCCAGTGTTGCAGCAAGACTTCCTTACTCCTGTACTCCAACCCTCTTGCAATAAAGGGTAACATACCATTTGCTTTCCTAATTGCTTGCTGTAACCTGCATGTTAACTTTCTGTGATTTGTGTACAAGGACACCCAAATCCCATTGAATACCAATATTTAACAGTCTCTCACCTTTTAAAAAATATTCTGCTTTTCTATTCTTTCTACCAAAGTGGTAATTTCACATTTCCCCACATTATACTCCATCTGCCACCTTCTTGCCCACTCACTTAACCTGTCTATTGTCCTTTGTAACCTCTTTGCATCCTCCTCACAACTTACTTTCCCACCTAGCTTTGTAATGTCAGCAAACTTGGATACATTACACTCGGTCCCTTCATCTAAGTCATCTAAGTGGTAGGCAGATAATAACTGAAAGCTTGATTCTGATAATACAACACCCTGATTCTATCGTTTTACTTAGCTGCTCCAGATCCCTAATCTTCATCAACAAATATCCTATCACCTCCCCTCGACTGTTAAATAACAAATGGACAAGAAGCATCTTTACACCTGGACATCTAACCAACACAAAGAAGGGTTCCAATGAAGGCACTTTGATATTCCGTGCTACACTATATCCATAGTTCTCCCATTGCCTATGACATCATCATTCGGGAGCCTGAGTTTAAAGGCCCCGCTTAGTCTGAATCCATATAAATGTTTGAGTTCAATCCAATAGGATCTAATACACAAACTTGTCCTTACAATTGTTTTTATTGTGTTGTAAGTTATCGAATTGGATCTTAGGTAGGTGTTTCTGAAAACTTTTTTCATGTGACATGTGATTGTTAATCTGTTGCTAGTGACTAGAAACCACTAGTTCTGCAACTCTTAGATCGTGTTTGCCTTGGTGGTTTTGGTGTGACATTACAGGTCTCTTAATTGGTTGCACCAAACATAATAGACTACTCAATAGTAGCTTGAATTTTAGTTATGTCTGAACAATATTATTGCTTGACATTATGTGCTTTAACATTTATGTATGATGTTGTCAGTTCCTTAAGAGTATCACATATACTTTTCTTAGCTAAAATCAATATAATGTATTTTCTCTCAATAAATAATGCAAGGCTGAGTATGGTCTTCATCATATGGATGCAAGCTATGACCTTTTCTCAGCAATTTAACCTGTCATAATAATTGTAATTCCAACAGTGGTCAGCATTAATGCATAAAGTCTTAAATATTATTACATTATATACTCCTAGAGCAGTACAAGGTTTCAGCAGGCTACAGCCACTGGTTTACTGGTAGTGGTAAATTAGACTCAGTGTTTGGTTGCTATCTTAAAGAGGGAACTCACATCCAAATACCTTTTAAAAACAGTTACAAAAACATCTGAGCATCTTTTTATTCTGTCCCATTGCCTGTTTATATTTAGAGAGTAAGTGCTGATAGTGTGCTCAGTGATACTGAGGTTGAAACTGTAAGAGAGCAGAATCAACATTGGCATGGATAATTCTCGCCTCTTGCGCATCCCTGATTTTAATCACTCCACCATTGGTGACCGTGCCTTCAGCTGCCTAGGCCCTAAGCTCTGGAATTCCCTCCCTAAACCTCTCCGCCTCTCCACCTCTCCCTCCTCCTTTAAGATGCTCCTTAGAGCCTACCTCTTTGACCAAGCTTTTGTCCTCATATCTCCTTATGTGGCTCGTGTCAAATTTTGTTTGATAATCGCTCCTGTGAAACGCTTTGGGACATTTCACTATGTTAAAGACACTATATAAATGCAAGTTGTTGTTGTTAAAAGAATGTTGGGTAACTCCTGCATCTGTACTAATGTTAGCTGAGTAACTCCTTTAAGCCAATATTGTCACCAGCAATCATAGTTTTGCATATTCATGTTTAAACAAACAGAAATGAATGGAACTAAACAATGATAATCATCCATTATTAATATATTAAAATTCTTACATTTGTGCATATTTCCTGTCAACTGTTTCCATTATACATTCCTATGTGGAATTTATAATGTAAATATAAAAATGAGGACAGATTGTACAACTTTAAAATTGGGACTGAATTATATCTGCATGTTCTGGTCCAATTGTCCTCCACCCTCTCATCCCACTTCACTTGAACACTATGCTTGGTCCTTACTCCGTGTGTGTAATGTCGCAGGAGACTGACTGATAATTCATTAAAAGATTAATTTTCTAAGGTTCAAGGTGGTGAAATTCCAGCTTTAGAATTTAGTCTTTGGTTCACGCTATGCTGTTTATGTTTATTATTCACTGATGGAAATGTGCAGAAGGAAACTGTGTAGCGCACACGGATTAGTCACACACACACACACACACACACAGACACACTCGCAGACACACATACACCCACACATACACACTCACACACACACACACAGACACAGACACACTCGCAGACACACATACACCCACACATACACACTCACACACACACACACAGACACACTCGCAGACACACATACACCCACACATACACACTCACACACACACACACAGACACACTCGCAGACACACATACACCCACACATACACACACACACACACACACAGACACACTCGCAGACACACATACACCCACACATACACACTCACACATATACACACACACATACTCACCCACATCCACACACACATATACATTCACACAAGACACTCAGTGTCAGACACACACACACACCTCTTCCGAAAACAGTCTTCGCAAAAATAAATTCAATTTAATTACCTAGCATACATTGCAAATTTTGCTTTAAAGGACAATCACTCAAAGTGGGAAACTAGAACTTCTGGGAAAGTCTGAGTATCTTCGGTAGTTAGAACCAAAATACGGAGAGATTCAGAGTGAGTTCTGACCTCAGATTGATAATGTGTGTAGATATTAAATTATTTTGTAGGTTATTATTTTTAAAAATTGGGCAATATTTTAGCATAAAAATGTTATTTCTCCTAAAGGTACTTGTGTATCTAACGTATGTCAGTGGGGAATTGTACCCTCAGTGTGCCCACATCAAAGTGGCCAATTCTATATCAGCGTGCCTGTTCTCTTCCAGAATGCTGGGTATAACTTCAAAAATACCAGGAGGATTTTCAGAGAAAATAACAATCCTACAATAATTTTTTTTTAAAAATGAGAATCTTGAGAAATGTCAGCCGCCATTTTAAAATAGGAGTTAATGCAAGATGGAACGATGGTGTCTGTAGCAGAGAGGATTGAGAGAGCAATTGAAGCAGGAGAAAAAAAATAGAGGCACAAAAAGAAAATCAGAGAGAGAAACAAAAGAAGAACAATGCAAATGTTAGGGTCAAAGTATTTCGATCTTGATTGGTTACTTTTCTTGGTCCATTTCCTTTAATTTGCACACACAGGGAAACTATCAGAGAAATACAAGATAAATGCAGTCTGATTGTGAGTTGGGAGAACTGTAATAAATTGTCCTAAACATTCAAATAAATTAAATTAGACAGGTCATTTAAAATGGTACCCTATATAGTTTTGATTTTACTTATAATTTGTTGAATTGCTACAGAGCCAAGAGGAAGCATGGATTAGTATTTAATCATTTGAGGATCAGGACTTCAAGTAACTGTAGACTTTGTCAATGCTGTATTCATATTAGTAACTGTATTCCTGTTCTGTCTGATTTTCAAACTAGATTTGCAATATATTGACTGCAATTTGACTTTTTAATGTGTACTATTCTGAAACGCTAGGTTAGGTAAAGGCTGTGACAGTGCACATCCAGATTTGCAGCTAAATGTTTTCCCATAATCACATAGCAGTGAAAAGTCAGAGGCGGCAGCAAACACATATCCTCCCAAGGTCACAAAGGTTTTTTAACATCAGCACTTCTTTCAGTAAAACGGTGTAACTTAAGGACAGAAAAAAATATTCAAAATTAAAGTGGAAAAAGGAGAAAATGAGGTTCACTCAAAGCAAACAGGGTTGAAGAAACTTTTTCCAGTAAAATCTGGCAGGAGAATCGGCAACCAGAGGACACAGATTTAAGGTAATTGGCAAAAGAGCAAGAGGGGAGATGAGAATTTTTTTTACGCAACGAGTTGTTATGATCTGGAATGCACTGCCTGAAAGGGTGGTGGAAGCAGATTCAATAGTAACTTTCAAAAGGGAATTGGATAAATACTTGAAGGGGAGAAATTTGCAGGGCTATGGGGAAAGAGCAGTGGAATGGGACTAATTGGAGAGCTCTTTCACTGAGCCGGCACAGGCACGATGGGCCAGATGGCTTCCTTCTGAACTGTAAGATTCTATGAAATCACAAAGGTGAATAAATCTTTTTCCTTTTTTTGATGTGGATCATGTTGATCTAGCACCAGGTACGAGTTGGCTATCAAACTGTCAAGGTGTCAACCATAATCGTCATGGGGCAGAGGGGCTCAAATTAGCAAAGAATGTCTTTAGCAAGTGCCATGATGTGGAGATGCCGGTGATGGACTGGGGTTAACAATTGTAAACAATTTTAAAACACCAAGTTATTGTCCAACGATTTTATTTTTAATCCCACAAGCTTTCGGGGGTTTTCCCCTTCCTCAGGCGGTGTGGAAATGACAGTTTCGAATCCTTCGCATTTTAAGATCACATAATGCCTGGTGATTACTGCCCGTTGCCAAGGCAATCACAGTGAGCAGACAGAAAGGTGTCATCTAAAAGGCCACTGAATATACAACCCCCCAAAAAAAAAGAGAGAGAGAGATAAGGAAGACAGTCAATGACCCGTTATATTAAAAACAGATAACATTTGTTCGCTGGTGGGGTTACGTGTAGTGTGACATGAACCCAAGATCCCGGTTGAGGCCATCCTCATGGGTGCGGAACTTGGCTATTAATTTCTGCTCGACGATTTTGCGTTGTCGTGTGTCTCGAAGGCCGCCTTGGAGTACGCTTACCCGAAGGTCGGTGGCTGAATGTCCATGACTGCTGAAGTGTTCCCCGACAGGGAGAGAACCCTCCTGTTTGGCGATTGTTGCGCGGTGTCCGTTCATCCGTTGTCGCAGCGTCTGCATGGTCTCGCCAATGTACCATGCTCTGGGGCATCCTTTCCTGCAACGTATGAGGTAGACAACGTTGGCCGAGTCACAGGAGTATGAACCGTGCACCTGGTGGGTGGTGTCCTCTCGTGTGATGGTGGTATCTGTGTCGATGATCTGGCATGTCTTGCAGAGGTTACCGTGGCAGGGTTGTGTGGTGTCGTGGACGCTGTTCTCCTGAAGGCTGGGTAATTTGCTGCGAACGATGGTTTGTTTGAGGTTGGGTGGCTGTACATTGGCGAGACCATGCAGACGCTGCGACAACGGATGAACGGACACCGCGCAACAATCGCCAAACAGGAGGGTTCTCTCCCTGTCGGGGAACACTTCAGCAGTCATGGACATTCAGCCACCGACCTTCGGGTAAGCGTACTCCAAGGCGGCCTTCGAGACACACGACAACGCAAAATCGTCGAGCAGAAATTAATAGCCAAGTTCCGCACCCATGAGGATGGCCTCAACTGGGATCTTGGGTTCATGTCACACTACACGTAACCCCACCAGCGAACAAATGTTATCTGTTTTTAATATAACGGGTCATTGACTGTCTTCCTTATCTCTCTCTCTCTTTTTTTTGGGGGGGTTGTATATTCAGTGGCCTTTTAGATGACACCTTTCTGTCTGCTCACTGTGATTGCCTTGGCAACGGGCAGTAATCATCAGGCATTATGTGATCTTAAAATGCGAAGGATTCGAAACTGTCATTTCCACACCGCCTGAGGAAGGGGAAAGCCCCCGAAAGCTTGTGGGATTAAAAATAAAATCGTTGGACTATAACTTGGTGTTGTAAAATTGTTTACAATTTAGCAAGTGCTGCAGAGTAGCTTTGGTCTCCTAGTATCAAGTCTGCTTTCTTCTTTGATTAGAATAGGCACAAAAGATTGCCTTAACATTGGGAACTGGGTATTAACCAACATGACCCTGTGCTGCTGGACACTGAACAGCTGGAGACTGGTGGAGTGGTGACTTTGAGGTTCGTAAATGGGATTGTGCCTCAGGGCCTGGATGGTCACATGGGCACAATCACTAACCCTGGACTTTGGCAGTCCTGTGAGCTGGAAGAATTGCAGTACTTTCTCAATCTGTTCCATGGAGAAACAGGATATGATGTTGCCCTGAGAGATGGCTCCATCTGTACCTTCTCCAGCCAGGCACCCCTTCACCAATTCCAATGATCAGTGTGGCATCAGACATCTGGGCAGCAATGAAGGCCCATGAGCTTGTGGTGAACAAAGACTTGGTGGCTTACTTAATCCATCTGTGCACTGTGGATTGACTAATGCTCTAGATGTAACTCATTGGTAGCCTGAGAGGATATGGAGGCACAGATGTTGACGGTAGTTGTGACCTCGACTGCCTCTGTCAGTTCAACCTCTATGGAGGAGGTTATCTGCTTGTCAGCATGCAGCAGCTGACACAACTCTGACACACAGCCAACTGTAGTCTGCAAAGGCACTTCTCATCCAACAGTCCCAAGTAACAGCATCTGACTCTGTAAACGAATAGAAAAATGTCAGATGTGGGCACTGCCTCGGCTACAGATGATGTTCCCTCACATCCCCTTTCTCCTCCTTTTTCTTCACCTCTTAAACAGACCTCATGGATAGAGGAGCATTGAATACGATGCCCATCTTTACAATTATAGTTCCAGTTTAGTTGCAGAGAAGACTGAGGGGTGGCCTAATAGAGGTCGTTAAAATTATCAAAGGGTTTGATAGGGTCATCGTAGAGAAAATGTGGGGAAACCAAAACTAAGATTCATAAATAAAAGATAATAAATCCAATAAGGAATTCAGGAGAAACTTCTTTACCCAGTGAGTGGTGAGAATGTGGAACTTGCAACCACATGGAGTGGTTGAGGTGAATAGCATAGATGGATTTAAGGGGAAGCTATATAGGAACATAAGAACAGGAGTAGGCCATTCAGCCCCTCAAGCCTGTTCCACCATTCAATTAGATCATGGCTAATCTAAGTACATGCATATAGGTACATGAGGGAGAAAGGAATAGAAGGATATGTTGATAGGGTTGGATGAAGTGGGTGGGAGGAGGCTCGTGTGGAGCATAAACACCGGCATAGAGCAGTTGGGCCGAATGGCCTGTTTCTGTGCTGTAAATTCTATGTAATTCTATGTAATCAAAATTCCAGCAGTTCAGCTTTAAGAAAATGATCCTGAAAGGCCATATCTTGTCTAGCTTTTACCGCCTATTATATAAGGGCAGGCTCAGCACACAGTGTGATCCATGCATAAAATCAGGAAAATGATTGACAGCCCATTATCGTGAATTTGACTTTGGAGGTGAAGCTCTTTGCTTATTGCTTGCAAGAGCATTTGATGCTGGCCTAGAAAGCCTGGCAGAAAATAGTGCAGAGTCCAGTAAGGTCCAGGCAAAATAGGACAACTTGCCATTTCCTGGATCCTTGAAGCAATCTCACTGGTCAAAAAATTGTCTCCTAAAGCTTTAATTGTGCATTTTCTTGCACTTTGTGCAAAAAGAAATGTGTTTTTTACCTCTTTTGAATGTAGATACTGAAAACATAAAATTGCTCAACTGACTCTTTTGTGCAAAGCACAGCCTTAGCTAAAACAGGATGTAGATGGGGAAGGGAGTGTGGTGATTAGCAGAAGGGATTGGTCAGTTGTACATTGTCACGTTGGAGCCCGTCAAGAGACTGTCCTTGATCTTCTATGACTGATTTCAACCAAGTCAACCAGAGTGTTATATTTCCAAACACGTAATAGATGTCTGGGAGAAATTACAGGAGTGTTTGTGGTTATTTTTGGGCAGTCACAAGCCTCAAACCAACAAGGGAGTTACATTGGACAGTTACATTTCAGCCCCTGACCATCTGCTATTTTATACAAAATACACAAAGTGCTTTTTCCCCCTTCTCGTACTTTGTGAAAAATAGCCAGTGTCACAGCAAGGTAAGTTAACGACATAGATGGTGATGAAGAGCTGTTGGTGTTTGAGGCCAACAATATAATAGGCATCAGGTGCTGGAGGTGCAAAGTTATAACACCCCTCATTTTAGCAGATATAAACAGAGAATGGAATTTGCATATATCACTTCAAATTTTACCTTTTGGTTTATAACAAATAAATCTGCATAAAAAATGTTCTCTTTTATTATCACTTTTATGCAACCTTTATTTTTCCTCCTCTCTTTTTTGAGCTTCCCCACACTACATATCATCTGATGGCTTGAGAGGTTGAACGAGTGCTGAGGTTATTCTGAGCTGGTACTAGAAGTTATACAAGAGCAGCCCAGGTCAATTCACCCTCTGACTCACTTGCTGGACACAGTAACATCCAACTAAGTGGGAATTGTAGATTGGGAGGGGGGGAGGGGGAAGCGGGGCCTCCACTACAATCAGCTCCAATTGTTTTTTTTCAATAGGTTGGTAAAGTTTTGAAGCAGCTGCTGAGTAGACTTTGATTTGACCTTATTAAACAGGAAGTGTTATCTCTCTTCCTGCAAGTTGACCTCCATCCATAAAATATGATTGGTTTAGTGTCAGAGGTGACCAGTGGTGCCTGCCATTGATCCTCACCATGGAGGGACATCAGAGGCCCACTGAACCTGACCATAGAGGAACATCAGAGGTCCATCAAACCTCACCACGGGCGGACATCAGAGGCCCAACAAACCTCACCACGGAGGGACATCAAAGGCCCAACAAACCTCACCACGGAGGGACATCAGAGGCCCATCAAACCTCACCATGGGCGGACATCAGAGGCCCAACAAACCTCACCACGGGCGGACATCAGAGGCCTATCAAACCTCACCACGGGCGGACATCAGAGGCCTATCAAACCTCACCATGGAGGGACATCAGAGGCCCACTGAACCTGACCATGGAGGGACATCAGAGGCCCATCAAACCTCACCACGGAGGGACATCAGAGGCCCACTGAACCTGACCATGGAGGGACATCAGAGGCCCATTGATCCTCACCACGGAGGGACATCAGAGGCCTGTTGATCCTCACCATGGAGGGACATCAGAGGCCCACTGAACCTCACCACGGAGGGACATCAGAGGCTCGTTGATCCTCACCACGGAGGGACATCAGAGGTCCCTTGAATCTCACCATGGAGGGACATCAGAGGCCCATCAAACCTCACCATGGAGGGACATCAGAGGCCCATCAAACCTCACCATGGAGGGACATCTGAGGCCCAACAAACCTCACCACGGAGGGACATCAGAGGCCCATCAAACCTCACCATGGAGGGACATCAGAGGTCCATCAAACCTCACCATGGAGGGACATTAGAGGCCCGTTCAAAAGGCAGGAGCTGAAAGCTATCACTGATCTGTCGAAGTTTGGAATATGGCTTTTGGATTTGTTTGTTCTGTACTTTTCTTCTTGTCTTTGTTGCTAGTTTGTGTGTTGCCCTAATCGTTCCTTTTTAAGTATTATTTATAAACCCCACCATTTAGCACTACTAGATTCCTGGGAGCTGCAATTTCAATTGCAGCAATCACAAATGTGAAGATCAGAATTACTGTGAGGATTCCTCTCTATCTGTTCTATCCCTATCTATTCCTTTATTCTCTGTTTTAGAAGAGAATCTGAGGCAGGATCAGGGACAGGTTCATTTACACAGCAGACTGATTGCTTACATCCACCCTTCCCTGACCAGCCATGCTGATCAACCAGCTCTCTGAGGCGATCTTCCTTCTCTGCCTATGGTCACAGAGTTAGGTCGTCGTCTCAAGACAAGAACAATGACCAGGACAGTTCTGCCATTGGCTGCGAAGGCAACCACAGCCTTGATCTTTTATGCAACTGGATCATTCCAAGCCACCTATAGGGACCTATGACAAATCCTTCAATCTGTGGTGCACCTATGCAGACAGCAGGTGACTGTTGCCTTGTTTGCCACCAGCACAAGAGGTCACTGCACTTTTTCTGTGTAGCAAATTTCTTTAAAGTAGCAGCAGAGTAGGAGACTGAGATTGAGCGGATAGGGATTTCTGATGAACCCCAGTTGCAGCCAGGGAGAGTGTTACGCCAGGTTCTAGTCGGTGAGATCTTCAACTAAGTGTTTGGTTCATTGTGCTCATTCCCCCTCCATCGTCCTCTGCCCTACCTCAACTTCCCTGGATAACCATCTATTCATTTGCTGTTACTGTAATCCACCGCATCATAAGTGAACTCTCTCAGCAATGTCCAATAAAGTGCCCAATATTAATGAGGGCTGCAAGTGTGATTAGTGTCTCTTAGCCCACCAGTTCCCCTTGGTGGCAGTTTATGGAGCATGTCAGGAAGCATTTCTTCACACAAAGGGCAGCAGAAATCTGCAACTCTCTCCCCCCAAAAAGCTGTTGAGGCTGGGGGGTCAATTGAAAATTTCAAAACCGAGATTGACAGATTTTTGTTGGATAAGGGTTATGGAACCAAGGGGGTAGATGGAGTTAAGGTACAGATCAGTCATGATCTGATTGAATGACAGAATAGGCTTGAAGGGCTGAATGGCCTCCTCCTGTTCCTGTGTTTCTAATCTATTCTACTACTTGTCCTAAGTGGAAGGAGGAGGTGTGATTGGTCGCTGCTGGGTTTGAGTTGGAATGGAAGTGCTTGTGTATCTTGTGCTGGGTCATGGGGTTGCTGCCTGGTCCTGCCCACTATCTGGCACATCTGGTGGCATTTTAATAAGGGTGGATTTATCAGTGCTCTGAGAGACAGCACCCTCATCCATGCCAACTCCTGCCATGCTCCTGCTGCTGGGCACACAGCATGTCCTGTGATCTGTTTGGGGACAGATTATTGGGCAGTAATGAGGTCTGTGGATCTCTGCCTAGAGGTGTTCTCTATCTGACCCCCAGCATGTTGAGAATGTACATTGGAGCCAAAGGTCTCTAAAAGCTCCAGTCAAAGCATTCACGAGAAAACCCACAGTTGGCTTTTGACAGCAGTCAGTGGGGTCTCGACTACAGATGGACAGAGATCTTCCACGCACTCAATGCTGGACCATTGTTCCATTGAGAGGTTGTGCACCACTGCACAGTGCAGTGATATTAACAAGAGAGGAACAAATGTTAAAGTACTGGCAGTAAGACATGCCTTCACTCAGAAATTACATAGCAAGGTATTGTGTACTATGCTGCTGAGATGTAGGGCATGATTTTAAAATGCCGGTGGGGTGGCAGCGGCTGGTGGGGGGGGGAAGGGGGGGTCAATGGGCACACAGGAAACCCGAAAAATAAATCCCTACCTTTCCCCACGCGATCGGGACTTAATTGATGGCCTTTAACGTTGGTTCCGGGTTTGCGATCTGAAAGCTGCGCAGTGGGCAGACTGCGCGCCCGCACGACAGGCTGTTAGTTGGAGTGTCTGTATTTAAAGGGCCATTGCATCAATGGCATTTGCTGCACAAAGGAGCAACCAGGCAGAATGGAGCAGCAGAGGGGCAAGGCAGCTCCACGATTTAGTGACACCTCACTTGAGGTGCTGCTGGCTGGGGTGAGGAGGAGAAGGAGGGAAATATTCTACCTGGACGACAGGAGGCGGTGCCCTGCCTCTGCCACCAAGAAGGCCTGGCTCGAGGTGGCAGAGGAGGTCACCAGCAGGAGCAACATCTGCCGCACTTGGGTCCAGTTGGGTTCAATGACCTAACTAGGTCAGTAAAGTTAGTACACTTACTGATTCTACTGCATTCCATGGTGCACATCACCGCCCCCTCAACTCAATCTGCACTGCCAAAACTACTCCATCACATCACTCCTCACACCCACTTAAGGCTCATCCTCAACTTAGCTTCACTTCCTGAGCACTTCCTCACCTCCCCATTTGCGACCCCGCCACTACCACTCACCCCAATCCTCATCCAGTGTGATGCCTCTGTCTCATACTCACCCTCTGATGCACCTCTTTCACGGTCAGCCTCAACTAACGCAATGCATTCATCGATCTGCCACTTCACCATCACTCACTCACACGTCTGTACTTTCTAGAAGAGAGCGCAAACTGCATGGGAGAGGGCAAGGACTGGAGGGAGGGCCACAACAAATAGTGGTTCTCACAGACGCAGAGGAGGAGGCTCTGCAGATCAGCCGCACCCTCGAGTGCCTGTCCTTCGGGGACGCCGAGACTGGCACCCCACAAACATCTGGTGACATCACACACAACATGAATTGATGTTAATAATGCTTGCCATGTTGAACACCTCCGTATGCTCATCGCAGCATTACATCTTGCCTTCTGTTCTCTTCCAGGCCCTTCGGTAACCGAAGTGATGAGAGAGTGTAAAGATAAACCCAGCAACTACAGGCCAGTCAGTTTAACCCCAGTGGTGGGGAAACTTTTAGAAACGATAATCCGGGACCGAATTAACAGTCATTTGGACAAGTGTGGATTGATTGGGGAAAGCCAGCACGGATTTGTTAAATGCAAATCGTGTTTAACAAACCTGATAGAGTTTTTTGATGAGGTAACAGAGAGTGTCGATGAGGGCAATGCAGTTGATGTGGTGCATATGGACTTTCAAAAGGCGTTTAATAAAGTGCCACACGGTAGGCTTATCATCAAGTTTGCAGCCCATGGAATAAAGGGGGCAGTAGCAACATGGATACAGAATTGGCTAAGGGACAGGAAACAGAGAGTAGTGGTGAACGGTTGTTTTTCGGACTGGAGGGAGGTGTACAGTGGTGTTCCCCAGGGGTCGGTGCTGGGACCACTGCTTTTCTTGATATATATTAATGACTTGGACTTGGGTGTACAGGGCACAATTTCAAAATTTGCAGATAACACAAAACTTGGAAGGGTAGTGAACAGTGAGGAGGATAGTGATAGACTTCAAGAGGATATAGACAGGCTGGTGGCATGGGTGGACATGTGGCAAATGAAATCTAATGCAGAAAAATGCGAAGTGATACATTTTGGTAGGAAGAACGAGGAGAGGCAATATAAACTAGACAGCACAATTCTAAAAGGGGTACAGGAACAGAGAGATCTGGGGGTTTATATGCACAAATCATTGAAGGTGACAGGGCAAGTTGAGAAAGCGGTTAAAAAAGCATACGGGATCCTGGGCTTTATAAATAGTGGCATAGAATTCAAAAGTATGGAAGTCATGATGAACCTTTATAAAACACTGGTTCAACCACAACTGGAGTATTGTGTCCAGTTCTGGACACCGCACTTTAGGAAAGAAGTGAAGGCCTTAGAGAGGGTGCAGAAGAGATTTACTACAATGATTCCAGGGATAGTCAAAATCTTTTCCCAAAGGTAGGGGAGTCTATAACGAGGGGACATAGATTTAAGGTGAGAGGGGAGAGATACAAAAGGGACCAGAGGGGCAATTTTTTCACTCAAAGGGTGGTGAGTGTCTGGAACGAGCTGCCAGAGGCAGTAATAGAGGCGGGTACAATTTTGTCTTTTAAAAAGCATTTGGACAGTTACATGGGTAAGATGGTTTTAGAGGGATATGGGCCAAGTGCAGGCAATTGGGACTAGCTTAGTGGTATAAACTGGGCGACATGGACATGTTGGGCCGAAGGGCCTGTTTCCATGTTGTAACTTCTATGATTCTATGATGAGGGACTTTAGTTACATGGATAGACTGGAGAAGCTGGGGTTGTTCTCCTTGGAACAGAGACGGTTGCGAGGAGATTTGAGAGAGGTATTCAAAATCATGATAGGTCTAGACAGAGTAGATAGAGAGAAACTGGTCCCATTGGCGGAAGGGTGGGATAAACTTATTTTTTTACACAGCGAGTGGTTATGATCTGGAATGTACTGCCCGGGAGATTCAATCATGGCCTTCAAAAAGGAACTGGATAAGTACTTGAAAGGAAAATATTTGCAGGGCTACGGGGATAAGGTGGGGGAGTGGGACTAGCTGAATTGCTCTTCCATAGAGCCAGCGGGACTCGATGGGCCGAATGGCCTCCTTCTGTGCTGTAACCTTTCTATGATTCTATGAGAGGGCGATTCCTCAGAAGAGCTCCCAGCCTCTGAGGGTGCACCGTCACATCTTAGTGAGCCATCCACCAGCGCAGATACTCACACCTCGGTGGGTCCTAGCAGTCAGTTAGTTGGGTTGGCGCCTGGGGAGTCACCACACACAAGTGAGCACGAGCAGACACAGATGGCAGGGGCAGCTGTGGAGAGTCCGCGTCGGTGGGTGCACTCCTCTCCAGGCTCTGCTCAGCTAGACGCAGATGCTGAACCCCGGGGGCCATCCTTTAGAAGGAGAATGATTGAGGGACAGCAGCACATTTGTGAGGTATTGGAACAGGTGCCTTGCACCCTCTCCACAATAGCGCAGGGGATGGAGGAGTGCATTAGTGGACAGGTGGCACAGGTAAGCGCGGGAATGTCTGCGATGGAGAGAAGGCTAGCCTCCATCGAGCTTCAAGCACAGCTCACAAATGAGCCCATTCAAGCCCTGACAACGGCCGTTCGGACTCAGGCTGCCTGTTTAAGGCGGCAGAACATATTCTGCCGCCTTAAACAGGCAGACAAATACTTTACAAGTGGGTTTACAAGGCTTCACACATGTCCTCCAAACTGTTGTCCAGTAGGGTGGTAGGAGTGATGTGGGCCTGGCCCAGGAGAGGGATGATGGCGAAAGGGGACATGGAAGTGGGGCCACCACTCAAAGTGCTCCCACGTCTCACCCGTTACCCCCCCCCACCAGCCCAACCAGTACTCGCAATGCTGCCTCCTCTCCAGGTGGCCAAGTCTGCCCCTGCACAGGTGCAGGTGGAGCAGTCTTTGGAGGGGCCCTCATGGGCTCCAAAACCCAGAGGGCGTAGGCCCAAAGCATCTAAGCAATCCGGGCATGAACATGAGCAACCTGCCACTACCTCTGCCGCAGCCACAGGGGATGCTCCACGTAGAAGCGTTAGGAAGTGAAAGGCTAAGGTTTTGTGATCACGAAGGATATGCACAGGGGTGTCTGACAGACTGTCATGTTTTTCATTTATGTTTGGTTTTTGTTAAAATCACATTAAATGTTATCATTCTCACCACTACTGCCACGACTTGTCTATTCTTGACTGGCTTTTGTGATAGCACCCTTTCATAAGCTTCACCATGAATGGTGAGACTTGATGCCACCCAGTAGTGCGTTTACAGTGGGTGTATGTGTAGTTGTCGGACTGTTTTGTGGGGTGGTGGGAGTGGCTGGTGTTGGTACTGCTCATTCCAGGTGGTCTGAGGACTGGACTATTCTCATTTTGCAGATGTCCTTATGAGAATCGGTCAAATATGAGTGACTCCCTGGCCTCACGAGCAGCCAGGTGAGCCACTGCTCTGCCCATGGGTTGCCCATCCTCCTCCTCCTGTTCCTACTCCTCAATGTTGATGGCAGATATGGATGCTGCATGAGGGTGTGGGACCTCATTGACCGGTGACCCTCTCTGTTGCGCAATGTTGTGCAGGATGAAACAGGCGACTATAATTCGACCACACTCGCTGGTTGGTATTGAAGGGCTCCCCCAGACCAATCCAGGCACCAAAATCGCAACTTGAGCAGTCCTATCGCATGTTCAATGACAGACCTGGTGGCGATGTGACTGTCGTTGTAACGACACTGTGCCTCGCTGATGGGGTTCCTCAGAGATGTCATGAGCCACGTCAGCAGGGGGTATCCCTTGACCCCAAGGAGCCAGCCCTTAAGTCTGTTTGGTGCATGGAAGAGTCCCGGGATGTTGAAGTCCCTCAATGAATGAATCATGGCAGCTGCCAGGGAATCTGGTGCACACATGAAGAAATCTTTTCCAGTGGTTGCAAACATGCTGTACGTTAATGGAGTGATATCCCTTTCTGTTGATGAACAGTCCTGACTCATGTGGAGGTGCTCGGATTACTACGTGTGTGCAATCAATTGCATTCTGTACCCGTGGGCAGCCAGGCAGAGTGTGGAAACCCACTGACCTCTCAGTCTGGCTGAGGTTGTCCATGGGGAAGTTGACGTAGTGGGATGCCCTGCGAGACAAACCATCGGTAAACTGTCATATGCACTTGTGGGCAGACAACTGAGACACCCCGGCAATGTCACTGGTGGCGCCCTGGAAGGATCCGGGGGTGAAGAAGTTGAGGGCAGTGGTCACTTTAACTGTGACGGGCAATGCAACGCCACCAGGCCCAGCCGGGAGCAGCTCTGCATGAAGGAGCCTGCAGATGTCTGCGACCACCTGCTGATTCACTCTCAGCCTTTGTCGGCACTGCTCCTCAGAGAGGTCCAGGAAGCTTAGCCTCGGTCTGTAGACCCTGTGGCGAGGGTAGTGCCTCTCTGCTCTTGTGCAGGTGCCTGTGGAGCTCCAAGTGGTAGAAGTGCACGCCGTGCCTGCCGCTGATGGTGATGTGCCTCCTCCTCGGATGTGGAGGGGAATGCAGCCATCGCGCCCCCCCCCCCCTCCCTATCCTGATGGTGTCAGTTTGAGGGGGTCCAAAAAGTAGGTAAATATGTGTAAACAGAACAATTCTGAGTGTAAACCAAGAATTCTCAGTCTAAACACAAAGATCTCCCAGCCAAATGTTTGTCTGGGGGAACTGAGTGCCCTGCTGTAATAACTGACCTTTTATCTCCATCTGTCAAACAGGAATTTAAATGGCCAAATGGCTGTCGGCTGCAACCCGTCTAGTTTCCTATGACGTGTGTCACACAGCACGGGAAACACGTTGAGGCAATGTTGAAATTGTTTCCCTGCATCAATAACAAGATTAATCACCATTTCAACAAGATTCAATTACATAGTTCCTGCTTTAAATATCGATATCGTCAATTGCCGGCGGGAGCTCCGACTTCCTGAAGCGCCCGCGCACCCAGCTGCGTCTGGGTCGTTCATATTTTTCGGCGGGTCGGAGTCGGGATTCTCTCCCACTCTGGAAATCCCCGATTTTGTTTGCCCCCAACGCATCCGGACTTCGAAGATAAAAATCGTGGCCGTAGTGTTTGTGAGTGAGAAGGAACAGAAGGAGAAATAGGCAAAGGATGGTACTACCCAGAGCTTGGACTGGGCCCCGACCGGCTCTCTCCCCCGCGGCCGCCGACCGGCCGGCTCCCTCCCCACTCCCTCCGCGGCCGCCGGCCGGCCGGCTCCCTCCCCACTCCCTCCGCGGCCGTTGGCCTACTCCCTCCCTACTCCCTCCACGGCCATCGACCTACTCCCTCTACGGCCGCTGACCTACTCTCTCCCTACTCCCTCCACGGCCATCGACCTACTCCCTCTACGGCCACTGACCTACTCTCTCCCTACTCCCTCCACGGCCGCTGACCTACTCCCTCCCCACTCCCTCCACGGCCATCGACCTACTCTCTCCTTACTCCCTCTACGGCCGCTGACCTACTCTCTCCTTACTCCCTCTACGGCCGCTGACCTACTCTCTCCCTACTCCCTCTACGGCCGCTGACCTACTCTCTCCCTACTCCCTCTACGGCCGCTGACCTACTCTCTCCCTACTCCCTCCACGGCCGCTGACCTACTCTCTCCCTACTCCCTCTACAACTACTGACCTACTCTCTCCCTACTCCCTCTACGGCCACTGACCTATTCTCTCCCTACTCCCTCTACGGCCACTGACCTACTCTCTCCCTACTCCCTCTACGGCCACTGACCTACTCTCTCCCTACTCCCTCTACGACCACTGACCTACTCTCTCCCTACTCCCTCTACGGCCACTGACCTACTCTCTCCCTACTCCCTCTACGGCCACTGACCTACTCACTCCCTACGCCCTCTACGGCCACTGACTTACTCACTCCTTACTCCCTCTACGGCCACTGACCTACTCTCTCCCTACTCCCACTACGGCCACTGACTTACTCTCTCCCTACTCCCTCTACAGCCACTGACCTACTTTCTCCCTACTCCCTCTACGGCCACTGACCTACTCTCTCCCTACTCCCTCTACAGCCACTGACCTACTTTCTCCCTACTCCCACTACGGCCACTGACCTACTCTCTCCCTACTCCCTCTACAGCCACTGACCTACTTTCTCCCTACTCCCTCTACGGCCACTGACCTACTCTCTCCCTACTCCCTCTACGGCCACTGACCTACTTTCTCCCTACTCCCACTACGGCCACTGACCTACTCTCTTCCTACACCCTCTTCAACCTTTGACCTATTCTCTCCCTACCCAGCCTCTGCCACAGATGTTCGAGACGTGCTTTCCTCCTAACATGTTAATATCTGTTTTTTGGAGGTATTATTTGTTCCATCTTTTCCCCTATATCCAGGCACAAAATGTAGAGATATTGGAATTTGGAAGGGCAGATACATTGACAGCAAAGTGACCACCTTACACCTCACCTTGAGTCCATGAACACGCAGCATCCAATTGGCTTCTGTTGGCAGTGTGCTTTGTGGGCACAACTTTCAAGATTTATGTACAATAGAAACAAATTTCAGGGCTGTGACATTTGTTACTAAGATCAGTTAGTAACAAAACATAGAAGACTTAAGAGCTTTAAAGCACGTGGTGTGTATTCATCAGCCATTTCAGTAAACTGCGTGCAGCAGTCAATTGTATAAGCATTTCCAGGTTAGAGGGAGCATTGAGGGAACTTTCTGTACGCAACTATAGATACAGAGTTACACCAGTATTGGTACAAGTAACAATGGCCCAGTCCGTCTGTTGCAATGTAAGTTTATTTGTGGATGGGTTTTCTGAGTACTTTGCATTGTGTTTCAGTGAGGTTGCACCAGATTACGAATAAACAAATTGTGGCATCTATACCATGGCCATATATTTTGAGTAGGCAAATTCTGGGTAATCTTCCTGAGGACTGAATTTTTTTCCTCATTTGCTCCTATGACCTATGGACCTGTAGGATGAGGCACTGTCAGTGCTTGTGAGGCAGAATAGAGGCTTAAGAGACACAGAAAAAGAACAATAATCAGATCTGTACCATAACAGTAATAAAACCAGAAAATGCTGGAAATGTATAGCAGGTCGATATGCAGCTGAAAGGGGTTAATGTTTCGGGTGGGATTGCATCGTTCTCTCTGCTGAGGGGTCCTACCCTGGACCACAACATGTCTTTTTCTTTCCGCTGCTGTCAGTTTCCAATATTTTCTCCATTTGTGATTTTTCCTTTTTGAATTTGCTACTGATTCTTTTTGAATAAATGTGAGAAAGAGAAAGTATATTGTGATAAACTTTGAATATCAAAAGTATTTAATGAGTGATTCAACCAAAATAGGACATAAGAAATAATTGGGGTCACGTTTTGAGGCTCTGAAATATTTTTGAATGTTATAAAATACCACCACGTTCACTCACTTCACACCCAGTCTTTAATACAATGTCTAGGGGGGGTGCATGTTGGGTGGGTGCAACAGAACCCAGCCATGTTGAGAGATTCGATACATATCTGGCAAATTTTCCAGGTTGCGATTAGTCAGAGTAGATTACTTTTTATGTGGCTCCATTTAATTAAAGTGAAAACAACAGAAAACCCACACACAAAGTGATTAGGTTTCTGTAACGTGCTACACTTTATTGGGAGTCCACCAGATGAATATCTATTTTTCATGGATTGAGTGTAAAAAGAAAATGGAATAATTTGTCAAATATTTTATTATCTGGATCAGGATTTTCTGTTTAAATGTTATGTTTGGGTAATTAATTCTACAATAATGGAAATGAATGAGCTGTGGTTCAGTGGACTTGGATTTTATTGCTGAATCAGAACTATCCTTGTGTCAGGAATGTGTTAATATGGAATTAAACACACAGAGATTTAGGGACAGGGTAATAATAGCGATGCACAGAAAGATGGACGAGGTCACATTAGTAGGGAGTCTTTATTGGCCTTATTAAAATATGAAAATCTCCACAACAGCCTGCGAACAATATAGTGAAGCTTCCATCAATGTGGCCTACATTAATCTCAAATCATGTTAACGGTAATGTGGTAAAAACACAATTAGCCCTTTTGTTTTGTTTATAAAAGGAATTTCTAAAGGCTAAGAATTTGTACTGGCATGATTCTGTGGTCCGATGCCCTCTGTGCCCACTGTGACACATGATCCATCTGTGCTAAGTACACGATACCAGTGGTGCCATCTGTGCCAACAATGACAGCTGTGCCTTTCTCACCACTATCAACTGTGACAATTGCACTAAACCTGCCAAATATGTCAGGTGTGCAGTGCCCACTGTTTCACTCCTGTCAGATATGCAACGGTGAAAAGGGAGGTCGATAGAACGAGACAAAGAATATAAATAAATGAATATCTGTCTGCAGCACCATGCTATTAGCTTCAAACTGGGGAGGTCTGGGTTCTAGGGATGAACATGTAACCAGGCCTGTGTTATCCAGCTCAGGAGCACTTATTAGGACAACCAGGCATGATAGTTCAAGGCCCAGAGTGTCTATTATCACAGCTTAGAACTCGAATTCTGGTTTCTAGAAAATAATTGTAAAGTGTTGATCCAGAAACCTGGAGCATCTGTCGTGGGAAGCCTTGCTCATTGATATGAAAACATGAAGTGCCTGATGCATTAAATTTACAGCCTGGAGGATCTTGCAGTGGTGAGGCATCTGTATCTGCAGTGGGTAAAGAACATTTAACGTTAAGTTTAAGTTGCAGTAAGAGCAGGGTTTGGGAGGAGGTGGTTGAAAATGACCAAATTGGCCATTTTGACTTGTACTCAATGTGGTTCACCGCATGCCTGCTGGGCCCCACTCCACCTTCAATTCTGTGACATCACAAAGATAAACACAGATGAGGGAGGTCATTCAGCTGAGCTAGTTCATTTTTCTCTGGAAACCGACAGTCCCACCCATCATGCCTTCCAACTGCCTCTTGAATGACTCCCAAATTTGTGCCTCCACTAACCCAATCCAGAAAGCCATTCCAAGTATTACTCACTCTACATGAAGAATTGCATCAGTTCTAAATTTGCCTTTGACTAGTTCGTACCTTGTTCTACAGTCCTGATTTAACTTGTAATAGTGCTTCAAATTAACCTTTTCCATTCCACTTAGTATCTAATATACCTTGATAAGGTCCCCTCAGTCACCTCCTTTCTAGATCTGAGTATTTCTAACCATTCCTTATAACTCAGTCCTCTGACATCAACACAGCATTTTCAAGACCATCTAAATAGTCAGAAATATGTTCCCTTTAACAAAACCTGCTTAATGTTGTGTTGCTACATCAGTATTTTACTGGTAACGCTTATTGAAATATGAACTTCTTAGTAGCCACTGTTCAGAGTAGAGTATTGTGCACAGTTCTGGTCCCCATATAATAAAAGGATATAGAGGCACTGGAGAAAGTGCAAAAAAGATTTACAAGGATCATACCAGAACTGAGAGGTTATAACTATCAGGAAAGGCTGAACAGGCTGGGGCTCTTTTCTCTAGAAAAGAGAGGGCTGAGGGGTGACCTGACAGGGGTCTTTAAAATTATGCAGGGGTTTGATAGGGTAGACGTAGAGAAAATGTTTCCACATGGGGCCATAAATATAAGATAGGCACTAATAAATCCAACAGGGAATTCAGGAGAAACATCTTCACCCAGAGAGTGGTGAGAATGTGGAACTCACTACCACATGGAGTGGTTGAGGTGAATAACATAGATGCATTTAAGGGGAAGCTAGATAAACACATACCCCTGAGGGACAAGAACTCTACTTGCCAAAAAAACAGCCATGGACAACTAAAGAGGTAAGGGACAGTATAAGATATAAGGAAAGGGCATACAAAAAGGCAAAAAGTGGCACAGATCCAGCGAATGGGAAAGATACAAAGATCAACAAAGGGTCACAAAACAGACAGTAAGAGCTACAAAAAGAGAGTATGAAAAGAAACTTGCAAGGGATATCAAAACCAATACAAAGAACTTTTATAGTTATATTAGGAAAAAGAGGGTGGTCAGGAGCAGTGTTGGCCCCTTAAAAACTGAAAGTGGGGATATTGTCATTGACAATGGGGAAATGGCGGACATGTTGAATAATTACTTTGCATCAGTATTTATTGTAGAAAAAGAGGATAGCATGCCGGAAATCCCAAGAAAACTAATATTGAATCGGGGACAGGGACTCAATAAAATTAACATAAGTAAAATAACAGTAATAAAGAAAATGATAGCATTAAAGAGTGACAAATCCCCAGGACCAGATGGTTTCCATCCTAGGGTTTTAAAGGAAGTAGGTGAGCACATTGCAGATGCCCTAACAATAATCTTTCAAAGTTCTCTAGATTCAGGAACTGTCCCTCTGGATTGGAAAATTGCACATGTTACTTCGCTTTTTAAGAAGGGAGAGGAAAACCAGGGAATTATAGACCAGTTAGTCGAACATCTGTTGTGGGGAAAATGCTGGAGTCTATAATTAAGGATAGGGTGACTGAACACCTTGAAAATTTTCAGTTAATCAGAGAGATCCAGCATGGATTTGTGAAAGGTAGGTCATGCCTGACAAACCTGATTGAATTTTTTGAAGAGGTGACTAAAGTAGTGGACAGGGGAATGTCAATGGATGTTATTTATATGGACTTCCAGAAGGCATTTGATAAAGTCCCACATGAGAGACTGTTAGTTAAGATAGAAGCCCATGGAATCGAGGGAAAAGTATGGACTTGGTTAGGAAGTTGGCTGAGCGAAAGGCGACAGAGAGAAGGGGATAATGAGTAGGTACTCACATTGGCAGGATGTGACTAGTGGAGTCCCGCAGGGATCTGTCTTGGGGCCTCAATTATTCACAATATTTATTAACAACTTAGATGAAGGCATAGAAAGTCTCATATCTAAGTTTGCCGATGACACAAAGATCGATGGGCATTGTAAGCAGTGGAGATGAAAACATAAAATTACAAAGCGATATTGATAGATTAGGTGAATGGGCAAAACTGTGGCAAATGGAATTCAATATAGGCAAATGTGAGGTCATCCACTTTGGACCAAAAAAGGATAGAACAGGGTGCTTTCTAAATGGTAAAAAGTTAAAAACAGTGGATGTCCAAAGGGACTTAGGGGTTCAGGTACATAGATCATTGAAGTGTCATGAACAGGTGCAGAAAATAATCAATAAGGCTAACGGAATGCTGGCCTTGCTATCTAGAGGACTAGAGTACAAGGGGGCAGAAGTTATGCTGCAGCTATACAAAAGCCTGGTTAGACCGCACCTGGAGTACTGTGAGCAGTTCTGGGCACCGCACCTTCGGAAGGACATATTGGCCTTGAAGGGAGTGTAGGTTTACTAGAATGATACCCGGACTTCAAGGGTTAAGTTATGAGGAGAGATTACACAAATTGGGGTTGTATTCTCTGGAGTTTCGAAGGTTAAGGGGTGATCTGATCGAAGTTTATAAGATATTAAGGGGAACAGATAGGGTGGATAGAGAGAAACTATTTCCGCTGGTTGGGGATTCTGGGAGTAGGGGGCACAGTCTGAAAATTAGAGCCAGACCTTTCGGGAGTGAGATTAGAAAACACTTCTACGCACAAAGGGTGGTAGAAGTTTGGAACTCTCTTCCGCAAATGGCAATTGATGCCAGCTCAATTGCTAATTTTAAATCTGAGATAGATAGCTTTTTACCAACCAAAGGTATTAAGGGATATGGGCCAAAGGCAGGTATATGGAGTTAGATCACAGATCAGCCATGATCTTATCAAATGGCAGAGTAGGCTCGAGGGACTGAATGGCCTACTCCTGTTCCTATGTTCCTGTAAGGGAAAAAGGAATAGAAGGATATGCCGATAGGGTCAGATCAAGAGGGGTTGGAGCATAAACACCGGCATAGACCAGTTGGGCCTGTTTCTGTGCTGTATATTCTATGTAATTCTATGCAAAATATGGTTGAAATATTGGGGTAAATATTCTGAGCAGCAAGATGCATGCCTGTTGGCCCAAACTCAGAAATATTAGGCTATTTAATCTTCTCTCAAAATACATCTGTTTATGTGCTGAACTGCATCTTTTGCAATATGCTATAGTAAGTCATTAATATGCACCCTTACGATTGTATTGATGCTGCAGGCGTATGAGAAATTCAGCATCAACAGTCAGCCAAACCAGAACATTAACAGTGTTTCAAATTCTAAAACATATGAATCACCGCTCATTTCTATTTCATTACATGGCACATAATGACCAATTGCAGGATTTTTTGACTTGAGTAATTATATAAATTACTTCTTAGAGTGCCCTTTAATTTATTATGACATTGAGTAAAAATGTAATTACTTTGCTGTTTGTTAGTGTCAGTCTGGATCGAAAAAATAATAGAGTAGCCCAGTCTATAACAGTCTTTGGAAGTCACACAGAAAGTATGTTTTTTTTATATATAGAGAGGCTGTTTTATATGTTTTCCTGTCAGTAAGGAAACCATAACAAAGTATGTTATATCAGAGGCCATGGTGTATCGGTGTGTTATGGTGAATTGCTGCTTGTATATATAAAAAAATCCCCAATCAATTTGCAGTTGTACCTGTACAACACCAAATTACACTCTACCCTTCTAACTTGGGAACCAAGCGGTTTCTCTTGTTCTATCAAGATACACACCATAGTGAATGTCCTATAAAAATAGAACAACAGAACAAATTGGGAGCCGAGCTCCTATCATCTAATAACAGTGCTGTAAATCGGAGCTTTGTAATGAGGGGGTGAAGAGGAGTCAAAAGTCAAAACAAATGCATATTTTCCAGTTACAATTACACAAGGAAATAACATTTCTGTATGTTTAACCATCACCATTCTAGGACTCTGTGGCAGAATAACATTTCAACAGAATGGACTAAGGCCAACTTCTCTGGCCAAACTGCCTATATCCAGGGATATGTGCAAACTATGACTAATTCACATTCAGAATCAGCGTAAGGTTTAGGCAGGAACTCATTTGTAATGAACTGGTAACCTCCAATGTGTCATCAAACCATTACAACTCATCTAACCATTACAACTCATCTAACCCACATGACTGTTCTGATCTTTCCAGGCATTATGGGGTTAAGTATTAATTTGGAAAGTTTTTTTCGAGCTGAATGAATTTGTAGAGAAGCAGGAAAATTTAGAATTATTGCGTCAAGTAATTGGCTCCTAGAATCATCACTCTCTTTCTTGCACCCAAAGCATTGAGAATAATTAATGTGACATGGTTCAAGTTACAACAACCAAATAAGTTCATTTTCAGAGTTTTGAAATGATGAATTCGAATCCTGCACTTGGCTCACCATAAACTGCATTTGTAGTGCAAACTATCCCAGAGACATTTAGAATTTTTATTTTACACAAGATCAGGGTCTGAGAGGCAGTCGACATTTGCAGAATATGCTGATCCTCGGTACTTGCTTCCTAGCAGATAAATAACAGCATGGCAGAGTCAATGAGTGTGATTTGTAAACACCGTAAGATATCAGTCACTCATGAAATAAACTCAAACATATTAGAAACATTGCAAATATAACTTTTACTATGAGAAGTATTTTAACTCAATTTTTAAGACTGCACTGCAGAATTCACAGGGTGTAATTTAACTGTCTGGATCATTAAATACAGCAAATCCATTTATATTCGTATATATTTTGACAATCATAACCATGTTATCAGAGAATTAATTTAGAAAAATCTATTCATTTTTTATGGAATTCCTCATTTTTTATGTCATAATAATTATTGTTTAACTTCAAATCGTTTTCCAGGTTACAGCACATCACTGAACCACAGAATTTAATATGAAATCACACTTGAACCTTTTCACAGCTATGTTAGGTGTGAAATGCCCTGTCTACAGTCCCAGGAGTACATCAGCATGTGAATATCCTTGACCTTTAAGCCAATGCTTTAATTCCGCCACTCCTGTTCTGAAACATTTATACAACCATTCCTTTCTCATTATTTCATTTTGTTCATTTACAGACCGTACAAAAAAAAACCCACCTGGTAAAGATAAAAATTCCCTCACACATGAGCAATGATTGACGGGTGATCAGAATGATACCGGGATTTGGAGGGTTAAATTACGAGGACAGTTTGCATAAACTTGGCTTGTATTCTCTTGAGTTTAGAAGGTTGAGGGGTGATCTGATTAAGGTGTATAAAAAGTTAAAAGGATTAAGGGGGAAACTATTTCCTCTGGTGGGGGAAATCAAGAATGAAGGAACATAACCGTAAAATTAGAGCTAGGCCATTTAGGAGGGAAATCAGGAAGCACTTTTTCACTCAAAGGGTGGTGGAAACCTGGAACTCTCTCCCAAAAGGCTGTGGATGCTGGGGACCAATTAAAGCTATCAAGACTGAGATCAATAGATTTTTGTTAGGTAAGGGTATCAAGGGATACGGAGTAAAGGCCGGTACATGGAGAAGAGCTACAGACCAGCCATGATCTAACTGAATAGCAGAACAGGCTCGAGGGGCTGAATGGCCTCCTCCTGTTCCTAATGTTCCTATTACCTGCTCTCTCAGATTGGTGAAATGTGAGCATAAACAGCTTCTACAACTACATGAAACACAAGATAGATTCATTTCTGTAAAGGACAGGCCTACATATCAGTCGTTCTGCAGTCTAGGAACTTTTTAACCATTACTTTCTACCATGATTTATGGTATGTATTCTTCTTTTCTTGGTGTTCCTGATTTTGTTTATAATTTTGATTATGCCCCTTTTCACCAGTGTAGATATTGCTGCTTAACATCATTGTCCAGTCAAGCTATGAGTTGGCTAAGATAGCAAGCAAGACAGCTCTGACTGCAGCACACATTCTTGCTAGGATTTCTGTTATTTAAAAGTGACTCCATAGGCACAATTTTCCAACTTCATGCTCCTGTTGGGGAACTATCATGTGTTGGCATTTTTGATTATTTATTTTTCACGGAAAGGATTTTAGAATGAGTTACATCTATGAGTTGTGTTTTAAAACAAAGTGAATTCACCCATTTTCCAGTCTCCCTTTCTCCTCCATGTCTGACCCCAGTCCCCATCACCCTCTCTCTGACCCCCAGCCACCCTCTCCGTCTCTCCCCAAGCCTTGCCGCCTTTTGAAAGCCACGATTGAATCTGCCTCCACTACCCCCCACCCCCACCCCCCCCTTACCCCTGGCAGTGCATTCCAGATCCTAACCACTCACTGCATAAAAATGTTTTGTCTCATGTCACATAAGAAATAGGAGCAGGAGTAGGCCATAAGGCCCCTCGAGCCTGCTCCGCCATTCATTCAGATCACCTTTGGTTCTTTTGCCAATCACCTTAAATCTATGTCCTCTGGTTCTTAACCCTTTCACCAATGGGAATAGTTTCTCACCGACTACTCTGTCTAGACCCTTCATGATTTTAAATACCTCTATCAAATCTTCTCGCAACCACCTCTGTTCCAAGGAGAACAAACCCAGCTTCTCCAGTCTATCCATGTAACTAAAGTCCCTCATCCCTGGAATCATTCGAGTAAATCTCTTCTGCACCCTCTCTAAGGCCTTCACATCTTTCCTAAAGTGCGGTGTCCAGAACCGGACACAATACTCCAGTTGTGGTCGAACCAGTGTTTTATAAAGGTTCATCATGACTTCCGTGCTTTTGTACTCTGCCTCTATTTATAAAGCCCAGGATCCTGCATGTTTTTTTTAAAACCGCTTTCTTAACCTGCCCTGCCACTTTCTACAATTTGTGCACATATTACACCCAGATCTCTCTGTTCCTGTACCCCTTTTAGAGTTGTGCCCTCTAGTTTATATTGCCTCTCCTCATTCTTCCTACTGAAAATGTATCACTTCGCATTTTTCTGCATTAAATTTCATCTGCCACAAGTCCTCCCATTCCACCAGCCTGTCTATATCCTTATATTGTTAATGGGTCTCCCATGCATTGTTTGCAGTAAGTCAGATGACGCTCTGTTTTATATTATCCATTATCGCTGCATCATGCGACTACCAGGATGGTAGAAGACAAACTAGATCTTTTATCGTCTTGTGATTCCTATGTTCCCATGTTATATGACAATGATCTTACATCGCGTAGTGCACAATGTATTATTTTGCAGCTAAACTGGAGCCATGTTTAATTTGGCCTGTTTCTTTAAAACTACAAAATTTAATTGCCTGTAAATGCTGATGTCAATTAGAAGTTAATTGTTGAAGAGGGAGATTCACAGATTATGTGCTGCTTGTAAATGTCTGGCTCTGGGTTAGTAGAAACCAGCATCAAATGACTGCTATTCTTTCTCTTTATAAACTTTTTAAGTGAGCTTTGTGAAATGTGATGGATGTGCACTATATCTATATATAGATATATATAGATGGATAGATTGATATACACACACACACACACATATATATAAAAACTACAGTCAGAAACGACATTTATCTGAAATAAAAATAATAGGTTCATGTGTATTTGTAAAGAGAACGAAGCATTCCTGGAGAGGATCCTTGGTCTCTATCCAAGACATTAACTTTTGTTTTCTCTTTCAGACACTGACTGTCCTGTTGTGTATTTCCAGCACTTACTGATTTTGTTGCAGATTTCCAGAGTTCAGTTTTTTTTTTGTTTTATCTCTACCTGTACTTGTTTTAAATTTGATGTCACAAAGTTCTCATTTTCACAAACCAATTTAAAGTTTGTTTCTTAAAGTAAAATTTGGATAATAACAAAATGAAAGTACTGGATATGGCAAACTGATGCAACTATACACCGATAGATTGTAATGAGGTCGCATTTAAGAAGGGGGCAGTAATCATATGAGTAATGGAAAACCTTTCACCTCAGACTGAACAGAGAACAGCTCTCCTATTGTCACTTAACCGCAGTCCCAATTCCCTCAATTTGAACAGTGGAATTACACAAAAGGGGCAAGCTAAAAGGCTTCTTCATAAAAATTTTATCAGTACCTTTCAAATTGCAGAAGGGAAGGTAGCTCCTTTCAGCCTGACCTGGAACCTGCTTTCCAAGGTAACGCTTGCATGTATCGCATCAATCCACAGGATATTAAGGGCACTCCAATTGAATTAACACCAAATCAAACCGGTGCACTTAACAATACAAATGCACTTAAGGGATGCCTCAGAATGATTTGTGACTGAAAAGTTGAAGGAAAGAAGAGGGAAAAAAATCAGCTGGTAGATTCCAAGTGGTACTTGGTGTGTCATATACAGGAAAAGCCATCAGTGAAATCTGAAATACCGGGAAGACACTTCAGAATTGCAAGTGCTTCCTCATACCTTACAGCAGGTCATAATGTACTCTGTCCGTTGGGTTTCTCAATGTATAAATAAATCACCAGCTTATTTCATTACTGACCTGTAACTTCCATTAACATTGACAATACCTGTTCCTGTATTGAAGCAATTTACTATTTAAGTGTGTTAAAGTGTTATATTTTAAACATATTCCAATAACTTTTAAAAATCATTTTCTAACAATTTAATGCTTTGATGTTTTAAAGTACTGACCATTGCATTTTGTCCAGATAAGTGGGAAATGTTTATTTTAGGGTTTTTCATACACTTATATAAATATAAATTATGCTGCAGCACAAAAATGAATTTATTTGGAAATGTGTGGCTTTATTTTTACAGTGATGATATTTACAGTGGCTGCACTCTAGTACATAGCAAAACACGTATGGCTGAGAATGGGGGCGTGAATGGAACTATAAAGTTAACAAAGAATACCCCTTACACACTGACCACAGAATCACTTCAGTTACACACTGAGCAGAGAATGATCCCATTGCACATGGACCAGAGAATCATTTCATTTGCACACTAAATAGATTACTCCATTCATGCCACTGTACAAAGAATCAGAGTATTTACACACTGAAAAGAGAATCACCCTGTTTACACACTGACCAGAGAGCTAGACCACTGTAATATAGAGAGAAATAGACTTCCATAGAAATTACTGGAACATTTCACAGTGTAAAAAAATATAGAACACCCAAATATCTGTGTCTCTGCGTGGTAGGAATTTTATTTACGCCCACAATGGCAAACTTTGTATCTCAGCTATCATGTCAGGGGAGTTGGGTGGGGAGGCTAGACACTTCCCCACAGTGAGGGGAAATTAATAGGTGTATTACTCCAGTCTGACATAACATACTTCCTAAATGTGCTGCTGAGAATGGGGGAGGTGAAAGGAAATATAAAGTTAACAAAGAATACCTCTTGCACAGTCACCACAGAATCAGTGTGCATGGGCTACTACGCTGGGTATGGTAGTGTAGCGATTATGTTACTGGACTAGTAAAGGAGGCTTGGACTAATAATCCAGAGAACGTGAGTTCAAATCCCACCATGGCAGTTTGAAAATTTGAATTTGGTTTAAGAAATCGAGAAATAAAAAGCTGGTCTCAGTAAAAGTGACCATGAAGCTGTCGGATTGTCATAAATACCCAACTGGTTCACTATTGTCCTTTAGGGAAGGAAATCTGCCGTCCTTACCCAGTCTGGGCCTATATGTGACTCCAGTCCCCACACCAATGTGGTTGACTCTTAACTGCCCTCTGAAGAGGCCTAGCAAGCCAATAGTACAAGTATCAAAACACTAGCAGCGGTTCAAGAAAGCCCACCACTACCTTCTCATGGCAACTAGGGATGGGCAATAAATGCCTTGCCAGTGACCCACATCCCCAGAATGAATGATTTAAAAAAAAGCCAACTCATGAATAATATTGGTAGAAACCAGGGAGAAAGCCCCTCCCCAATCAGGAAATGATGCAATGACTGATGAGATTTAAAAGAAAAGGGAGAAAATAAAATGTTTTTTTTAAAAGGGAGAAAACATCATCTCCAGTACATCCTATAAAACATTGAAAAATTGCAAAAGATTAGGATCAACTGTAACATACTTTATTTCACCTGAATATTTCTGTTAATTAGTTGATTATTTTTCTTCAAAGATTGAATGATGATGATAATGATGAGGGAGTGGGTTTATAGAAGTTACTGAGCTGGACAGCTGGAAGTAGCTGAATTAGCATCAATAGAGATACAGTCATTAACCTGGGACGCTTCATATTCAGTGGTGTACATGTTAATCCAGCTCCCTGACACTTTTATGCTCAGTAACTCCTCCTAGCCAGTAACCCAACCATTTCACCAACACTCGATGTTTGAATAAAAATATTACAATCAAATCAAACAAAAGGCAGAAATAAACAGTCATAATTCTTTTATAATAATCTTATTCAATTAAACATTTAGCTTTTTGATTCAGACTATTTAATACGTAAATCTAAACTACCCAATAACATCAGAACACTTCAAAATGTCCATTTCTAGGCCAGGATGTTACAGGGTGTGTGTTATTGTATTACATATATCTTGCAAGTCTATTGGAATTCGTGTATTAGTGAGCTAAGACTTAAGTAGGGGAGGAGAATGACATGTAACTGTCACAATAAGGGATTGGAGGTTTGAATATTTAAGTTTATTTAAAAAATAAAATGAATAGGTTCTTAATATTGTAAGAAACAGTCATAATAGAATACTAAGTAGATGGGTTTCTAATATTGTAATTAACAGTTATAATAGAGTACTAAGTACAACGCATTCTTTAGCTCAATTTTTTATACTTTTTGCAAGATTATACATTTGAGTGGATATAAAACATACCACAGAGCAAAAAATACATTTATTTGGAAATGCGCTGTTTTACATTTAAAATACTGACAGCTTTGGAGAACCTAGAATAGATTTTCAGTGGCTTATACTTGAGTAAGTAAACAATAAATAGTTCTGCCCTTACACTGGTGAGGATAGAGATGTGAACTTCAATATTATGTTTACCAGTGAACTATATTTAGTATTATATATATCCAAGTGGATGCAACAATAAGTACAATTTACTGTTAGCAGTAGGTTACATTTAGTATTGTTTATACTTGAGCAATTTAGTTATACTCAGTGGTGTAAAGCCTTAAGATGAAAAATTAAATTTAGCACATTCTATATGTAACAGGAAGGGCTTCCTTAGAGATCAATAGGAAAATATATTGGTGTTTAAAAATGTGAGGCTTGGTGAAATAGATTCTTGTGTGGAGTTTAGAGAAATTCTTTGGATAAATCCTATTATGGAAGCAGTGGGTCTATTTTACAAGCTGTAAAGAATGTTGATCCCTCAAAAGGGTTAAACAAACACCAGAATGGCTCGTTACTCCAGCTTTCATTCCTCAGAAAGGTCAGTACAGATTGCTGACTTGATTTTAAACCGATTGTAAAAGTTGTCTACTGCGCCCATTTATCTGTAATGGAACCTTGTGTTTGGAGCCTGGGAACAGGATATAGTAATGGTTTCTGTATTGTGTCTGACAACTTCAAAAGTCATGCAGGAGGTGAGAAGAGGATTACAAGCCCATCTCGACTTATCTCTGAATACATAGTGTTGATGCCATGGTAGACAGGATCTGTGTGATCAAGCAGGAAATAGGAAACAGAGTTTTGATGACTTTTCCGACAGGTTTCTAGCTAACATGCACTTCGAGAGACAAGATGTGAGCTTATGCAGCCATTCTGTCCCTCTGTGTATTAATGTCTATGAACACACTATCTTCAACAATTTCAGCTAAACTGATCAAACCTGAAACATTTCATCTATGTCACTGTCACTTGGAGACTATTTATTCCAAAGGATGCACTTCAAATAGGGAAAAGAAAAGAGTTTCCATTTACATTAATTCTGCAGAAGTCATTCTCCAATGATCAAAATGTCAGTTGATGGGGCAAATCACTAGTTTAAAATTAACTAGCCAGGGATTTCCGTGAGCACAGGCTGACTTAGAAGCGGAGACATCGATAAATGGACTGCCAGAGTTAAATTCAAACAACTTTCTAAAATTAAACCGATTAGAATTAAATATTTATCAAAGTTGTAGTAGCAGAAATACTGCGGCCATGAAGAACCACGGAATAGTTTGTTAACAAGTCACTATTTTAACCATCAGTTTGAAAGGTGTCCTTATCAAAATCGGAAACATTTTTAGCATAATTTTGATAACCTCAATATTATGTTAGTGATGGTGAAGTTGTTTGAACGCAAAAGGAAACTGTACTAAGAACTAAAAGTTAAGGAACTGTTTTCAGTCATAGGAAGATAGGAACAGGAATAGGCCATTTAGCCCCTTGAGCCTGTTCCGCCATTCAACGATATCATGACTGATCTGTGATCTAACTCCATATACCCGCCTTAACCAAAGGTATTAAGGGATATGGGGCTAACAAAAATCTATCAATCTCAGATTTAAAATTAATAATTGAGCTAGCATCAACTGCCATTTGTGGAAGAGAGTTCCAAACTTCTACCACCCTTTGCGTGTAGAAGTGTTTCCTAACTTCACTCCTGGTTCTAATTTTTAGGTTATGTCCCTTAGTCCTAGACTCCCTAACCAGCAGAAATAGTTTCTCTTTATCTACCCTATCAGTTCCCCAGCACTTCGTAATTACAGCCCAGTTTCATGTGGACAATTCAAAGTTCGCCTTACTTAAATTTAAAACTTTGGTTCCCCAGTCAAATGGTACGGGCTGTATTGATAAAAGAAATGATTGTACCATATATTACAAATCCTTGCCCTAGGAATTGAAAGTCCCTCCGAGTACAAAATCTCTCTCTGTGCTGGTTGACAGTTCCGCATCCTTCTGTACTAATGTGAACCAGTTGTATGTTTGTAAACACATTAATAACTCTGGAAGACATCAGGGTTTAGTCTCTAAAAAACGTCATTACTTTATATAAGAACTTCATACATGATATTGGCTCTCCCTCTGTGCGTTGAAAACCTAACCTTGTATTTGACACCAAATACTTTTTTGAATACTTCCCACTGTTTGTCTGTAGGTTTACCCATTAACAGTTCAGCCCAGTTTCATGTGGTCAATTCAAAGTTTGCCTTACTTAAATTTAAAACTTTGGTTTGTGACTCTCCCTTCTCCCTCTCAGACCTAATGTTAAATATAGTCACTATTTGTAAGATGTTCCCTTACTGTCAGATAGCTAACTAATTCTGATTTGTTACTCATCACCAAATCAGTACAGCCTGTTCCCTTGTCGGTTCTAAAACATATTGTTCTAGAAAACTGTTCCATATACATTCTAGAAATTCATTGCCTTTACTACTTGAGCTATTTTACTTCTCCTAGTCTATGTGAAAATTAAAATCTCCCATTATAACCACATTGTTTTTGCTACCATGCTTCCTTGATCCCTGTAATTATACATCCCCCACCACATTACTACTGTTAGGAGGTCTGTAGACAACTCCTACCAGAGTCTTGTATCTTTTGCTGTTCCTCAATTTTATCCATAGCATTACCATTGCCTAATCAACTTTACTGAAATCCCTCCTTTCCTCTGCTGTAATTGTGTCTTTTATCAATATTGCTACTCCTCTTCCTTTTCCCAATTTCTCTGTCCTTTCAAAAGATCCTATAGCCTGGAATATTTAGAGTCCAATCATGCCCAGCTTGTAGCCAGGTCTCTGTAATGGCTGCGACATCATGCCCTTTGAGCTGAATTTGTGCATCTAACTCACTTGTTTTATTTCTGATGCTAGGTACATTTGTGTACAGCATTTAGGATTTCAATTTCCCCAACAAACAGCAAGTCCTTTATTACTTTTTAAAACAGGAAGTAACAATTTTTAGTACAAAAAAGTCATACGTTGGTGAAACTTTGTCATGTGAAGATACTGTAATATAAATGATGCATAAAAAGCACCCTCTGTCTCTCTACCTACCCCTGCAAAAAAAAACTAATAATCAAATCTGAAGCATTTTGTCATCCTTCCTTCTAATATCAGGGTAATTTTACCCTAACCCACCTAGCAGGAATTTGACGGGATCAGATCAGCCGGCCGATTTTACTTTCCATTGGCTATTAAAGCAAAATAGGGCTGGGTGTAAATAGATGGCTGATCAGATCGTATCAGTTTCCCAGCAAGTGGGTTAGGGTAAAATTACCCCCATCCCGCTATCTTTTGGCACAGTCCCTAACTCTTTAAATTATTGCTTCAATGCACAACAACAATGACATTTTTGGGGGTTTCCAATTTAACAGGGTTTTAAGGTTAGCTGGAATCCTTAAATAGACTCCTAATTAATTTGCATCTTTTTGGCCACATATCCTTTTAAAAATTCTTGCTTTTAATAATTCTCAAGATACCAAATTTCAAACTCTACGTTGCACTTCCCTCAATCTGGGCCATTTCTTGAAATGGCCCAGATTGCTGGTTTTAAAGGCATGGAGCGTGACAAGAATTAGTGGCAGTAGTCGAAGGACAAACATACATTTTTTTTAAAGTATTCTTGAATGATTTGCTTGCTGTTGCTATGCAAACAAGAATTTTTAACCCATGTATAAGTATTAACAGAGGAACAGAGGTTAGTGCAAAATAGTGCACACTAACAATGGTAATAAATGCAGGATATCGGACAAAGTACAGTCAAGACTCCAGATTTCTTTAGCCGAAAATCCTCAGCATTTCTTGTTGCAATTGTTCCAGAGCAATAATGTAGTATTTTTAGGCATTAGGGGACAGGAACAGAATTTAAATCAGATGACTCAGATTGCTAGGAACGTTAGAAGCAAATGTTTTCTTTGGAAATAATTTTTGGTTGTGTTTTTTTTGAATGTATTCACTTGTGGGGCTTTCAGTAGGGAGGTGGTTTTGTGGACTGACCTGTGATTCATGGGCCACTTGGTATCTGACTCAGTGTGTCAGCCATTAGTAAGAAAGAACAATTCATATTCTATATAGTCCCCTTAAAGGGGAGGAACCATGAACAGAATATGATGAAAATTACATTATTTTTGTTTCTAATGGGTTAAAATACGTCCCAAGCATTTGCCAAAGGATTTACTTTCAAACAACAACTTGCATTTATGTAGCACCTTTAACGTAGTAAAGCGTCCCAAGGTGCTTCACAGGAGCGATTATCAAACAAAATTTGACACCGAGCCACATAAGGAGATGTTAGGACAGGTGGCCAAAAGTTTGGTCAAAGAGGTAGGTTTTAAGGAGTGTCTTAAAGGAGGAGAGAGAGGTAGAGAGGCAGAGGAGTTTAGGGAGGGAATTCCAGAGCTTAGGGCCTAGACTGATGAAGGCACAGCCTCCAATGGTGGAATGATGAAAATCAGATGCAGAAGAGGCCAGAATTGGAGGAGCGCAGAGATCTCGGAGGGTTTAGGGCCGGAGGAGCCCTCCGTTGTCTAATTTTCTTACTTACAAGTAAGAAAATAAACTTTGTAAATAAACTCTGTTTTCAGCTTATGTGGCAATAGATTGTAAAAGTCCCAGGTAACTTCACACATACTTTAGTAACTTTTCCCTTTCAAAATAAAATATTTCTCTTCTCTTAGGACATCCTCAACTTATCATGTATTTCCTTTTTGCTAAGCAATGAATGGTACGGAGCGACTCACCTACTAATTTCCCCTCTCTTTCTATGCATCAAAGTATCTTTTCTCCACTCAGCTCCCTTGCAAGCACATTTGAGATTGGGAAATCACCTAGGGTTTCACATTTTTAACCCTAAGTGAGGCAGAAAATCAGGGGGCAGGCAAGAAAAAGTTCAATGATACAATTGGTAGATCTCCAACAATTCCTTGCACAGTTGAGAGCTCTTCGATAGCAAGTCAGAAAATCTAAAACAAAGGGTATAATCCATTGCACTTGATAGAAAATAGTAGAGTTTTCTGGAAGTTACAATGACGCACAAAACACTGTGGTTATGAGGAGAGCTGTGAGGCTGTGGAATTCACTTCCAGGGTTAGTGGTTGAGGCAGAAACTATGTCAACATTCAAGATTAGATTGGATGGTGGATGAAGGAAAAGGGGTTGAAGGGATATGGGGAACGGGGGATTAAAGTGATTGGAACTATTTGCCCATGTGGAGGATAAACACTGACATGGAATGGTTGGACCAAACAGCCTATTTCCAAGTTGTAACTGTTATGTATTAGGTCAAATTTCAGCCAATCATTGAACACACCAGCTTGAGATACTCTTCAGAAATTCAGGATACTGGGTAAATAATGAGCACCGCACCATGTGCCACTGAGTGATGTTACACTGCATTAACTACAAACTCAAAGATCAAGTGGATCACACAATCTTGTATCTCAAATTAGTCTGCCAGTAGATCATTTCTTCTGTATTTTTCTCATTTATAGCATATAGTCTGTGGTTGCTGGGTAGAAATTTACAAAGACATTAATTTTATATTCAATATTAGTAATGAATTAAATGTATTGTAAAACGGCAGCAAAATCATGCATTAATAGAGGCCAATGGTCAGATCAAGTCAAACTGTCCTATAACAACATGTCTCTCCACCTCCCCCCTCGCCCCCCCCCCCCCCCCCCCCCAAAACAGTTGTGGATGCTGGGGGTCAATTAAAATTTTCAATTCTGAGAGTCATAGATTTTTTGTTAGGTAAGGATATCAAGGGATATGGAGCAAAGGCAGGTAAAGGTAGATGAGGTACAGATCAGTCATGATCTAATTGAATGGCGGAGCAGGCTTGAGGGGCTGAATAGCCTACTCCTGTTCCTATGAACAGAGGCATAAACATTCGTATCAGAATATTCCCACTTTGGATTAGTGGAAGCTAGATAAGTACAAGAGGGAGAAAGGAATAGAGGGTTATGCTGATAGGGTGCGAGGAAGCTTGTGAGGAGCATAAACAACGGCATAGACCAGTTGGGCCGAATGGCCTGTTTCGATGTAGTAGACTCTATGTGATCTTACCTGAAGGTACTTCTATAATGCTGCTTTGGACCACAATACAATCAGTCTGTGATGGCCCTCTCTGCTTTGCTGACAGGCTGTTGCAGATGATACTGAACAGCTTGATAAAATGGATGAAACATGACAGGGCAGATCAGCAGTAACACAAAATAACATGTAATTCAATTTTAAAACCAGACTAATGTAAGATACCTGGATAATTTTCCAGATGTCACCAGCACTATTATATGTGTTCTATCAAAGAACCATTCACATATTGCAAAGTGAGACTTTACTGATTCAAGAATAAATGGCACTTCATATTTTCTTTATTTCACCATTAAAAATATTATTTCTTTTCCATTTACTTCATGTGATGTTTGTAGTTTGACTGTTGTTTTCAAATATGAATTCCTTTATCATTCAGGCATTTTTGATTTCTAGTCATACAATGAAGCTTTGAAAATGTCTAATACATTTTGGTTTGTATTTTTTTTTAAAATCAATAATTCAAGATTTTATTGCTTTTAATTTTTACATTTTATCTATTTTTTTCAACGCCACAATTCAGTTTTTAAACAATGTCCTCATAAGAGTCAGAATAGTTTTCATAAACCACATTAGAATATTTTAAAATTTTGCAACACAAAATATACTCTCCCAATTCAAATCACTAAAACCATTTAAAAGGCCATCTTTATCAATGTGCACTCTGTCAAATCAATATGGATCTACAATAAGATGCCGGTATCATAATCTAAGCTCTTAATAATTTAACTACAATCTGCTAAACCACAAACACATTTCATGAAACCAAGGCTTTTTTCTCCTCTCCCTAAATTACATTCTCATGTCTGTGTTTCAATGAGACTTGAGTGTACATTCTGAGTGAAATACAAGACAGCAAAGTGGCATGCCAGAATGGGTAATTCGGTACATTGATAAAAATTGGAATCTATGGAAACTGCTGATGCTGAGGAAAATGAGGGCTGATAATGCTGGTTTTGTGATTTATTGTGACCAAATTAGTGGCACCATTCCGTGGAACTACGTACGAAGCATGACCTTAATGCTATCTTGGCGACAGAAAAAGAGGAAGGAGGATAAAAATTTGTATTGATCTGCTGATGGGTGCAAGCTGGAAGTATGAAAGCAATGAGTTCATTGATGTTACATGAAGGGAGAAGCACATTAAGTGAATTGTCTTTGTGTTAACAAAATCTCCTAGATCCGATGAAAGCTTTTTTCATTTCATGAACATTAGAATATTTTGCAGAAGGTACAAATATCTGATCTGTTCCAATGCAAGCACTGTATGTACTACCTCAGAATCTTTACTGGCAACACAGGGATTGCATGCATTGATACACTGAGACTGCTAGAGACAAAATTTCAGGGTTCAAACTCCTACATGATTTTCTCAATTTTACGACCACTCCTATCTCTTACCCAGCTACTGTTAGTTTATTTGAATCCCTAGTCTGCAGTTGTTCCAAGGTAAAATTCATGGTATAAATAATGCTAGTTTCTTCTGCTAACTGTGAAGAAACAGAAGCAGACGTCCTAACAGCAATATTAGAGGGGTGTTGTCGGCGAACTTTGTTGCTGTACGTCATTTTCAAGATGTTGACATCTTGTGCAGGACACTAGATAATGCAGTTTGCATGGCTATGTCATCTCTTTACAAACAAATTAAAGTGGTTTGCCACTTTAAACATGCAGGTAATTGAAAAGATATGAATCTTGGCATCTTAACATATTGGTTCACAAATGCAATAATCTAGGACATGTCAAGAAGTAGGTTTGTGCCCATTAATTCCCCACACAGTGAGTTCCCAATCTCAGCACCCAATGGATGAGACAAATCCTCACTGGGAGGAATAGCATATTGGCAACTCATCCACTCTAGTACACAGCAAAGTAGCATTGGCACAAGATCAGTGTACAGACAGCTGATCCAGCTAACACACACGATGATGCATGGCATCAAGAGAGAAGGAAAGGAAAGGACTTTCTTTCCCTTTTTTGTTATTATACCAGAATGACTATTGGCACATTTTAGACAGACACAAATGGAAGTGGGCTGTTTACACCAATTTTCTGGCAGCTTATTAGCATAACCTCAAGTATATGTTCTGATGGATCTAAAAAGCAGACTAATAGTGGGACAGGAAGATTGAGTGTAACTCAAAATTAAAGGAATTTGGACAATTAAAAGAGAATATCACAAATAGATTAAAATTAACTAAGTAGTTAATCAAACGTTTAAAAGTGATCAAGGCCACTGATTTAGTTTCTACGCAATTTTGCACATTATTGTAGAATTCAACCTGTAAATATCAATGATGTTCCAATAACAGTCTAACAAAAACACAATTTGAGATAGTCAATCACTTTAAATGAGTGACTTTGATAATATATTGTATGTTACACCGCAAAAATTAGCGTAATTTCTGACTCACCACTAAATGCCCTGGAAGATTATTTATATATATATATACACACATATAATAAAAATAGTTTACATAAAGATCGTGTCTAGTATGCATGTTGATCCATCACATTCTAGATGTCGCACATTATTACAGATGCAAAACAATTATAAGGTTCTTTGACCTGAAGCCGTAAATTTACCAGCACTTTCCAATTTACATAGCGCCAATACACCAGCCTTTTATTTTTATAAAGTTTCGCTGATTTTGCATTTAATACGTACATTTTTGTGAGTGTTTTTCATCCTTGTAATGGATAAAATGCCAGCTCTCAGTCTTGGTTTAACATTAACAACCAACATTGCAATAGTTGGTCCATTTTGATTTGACAGCAACAGAATTATAGTTCAGACCAGAAGAATGGATTTTAGCAACAGAACTTACAGATCAGAACGGAAGAGTAGATTTTAGTATCAGACTAAAGTCTGAAATCACGTGACAACGAACTCATAAACTTTCCATTGTTTTAAATGTGTATACAGGCCCTGTCAATCTGTAGGGCGGAACATCTCGGCTATAGTGCTGAAATATACCCGCCTGGGACCTCTGCTGCTCACCCCGCCAAAGTTTGAGGGTTTAGGGACAGGTTCCCTGTCTCGTGTAGCAAAACTCAACCTGAACAGCCATCAAAGAGGAGGGTGTGAGCTGCCACGTGCTGGCCAGTCACCTCTTAGTCCCCAGCTCCTTCAGCTGTGGAAAAGGTTGCTGATGGGTTAAGGGCTGAGTGCAGCGGGCACAGAATGAGCAACTTGAGAGTTTGGTAAGCGTGGGAGTTCAGTGAAGTGGGGGAAGGAGGTGCTCCTTTGCTTTGCCTTGATTTTCCTAACTTTTTCCGCAGAACGGCGGCGAACCTGAGCAGCAGCAGAATGAGGCCCGAGAGTGGGGATAAAAGCAGCAGCAGACCAGCAACAAGAGAAAACTGCAGTGTGACGGCACAGGCGAGGCAGGTAAGTGATTAGTAGTGACTGTGGGCTAAGTTTTTAAGTTAACATATAGCATATAACTAATTTTAAAAACTAAACTTAATTTAATAAATTAAACGAGGCAATTAATTTGATTAACACTAAACTAATTAATTAAATAAAATAATAGGAGAACAAGAGATGTGTTGCTGCTGCAATATGTGGGAGCTTGTGGACATTTTTGTCCAAGGCGACTACATCTGCAGTAAGTATCTGCGGCTCGAGGAACTTCGGCTCCAAGTTGAGGACATTGCGAGACATCAGGGAGGGAGAAAGCTACCTGGACCTTTTGCTCCAGGAGTTCAGCCACACCCCTTAGGGTAAATACTTTAGAATTGACACGTGGACAGCGTCAGAAGGGCGTGACTGTGAGCGAGGCAGGTACGGGAATCCAGGAGGTAGTATTGCAGGAGCCTCAGTCCCTGCGCTTGTCCACTAGATTCAAGATTCTTGCAACCCTTGTGGACAAGTGCGGGGACTGCAGGGAGGACAAGCAAACTGACCACGGCACCGTGGTACAGGAAGCCGTTCAAGTGGGGGGGGTGGGGGGGGGCAGGGAGTAAAAAGGAAGGTGGTTGTAGTAGGTGACAGTATAGTTAGGGGGATAGGCGCTGTTCTCTGTAGCCCAGAGCATGAGTCCCGAAGGCTATGTTGCCTACCCGGGTTAAGGACATTGCCAGGGTTAAGGACATCTCCTCCGGGCTGGAGAAGAACTTGGAGTGGGAGGAGGAGGATCCAGTTGTCGTGGTCCACGTAGGTACCAATGACATAGGTAGGACTAAGAAAAAGGTTCTGCAGAGAGAGTTTGAGTAGCTAGGGACTCAATTAAAAAGCAGAGCCACAAAGGTAATAATCTCTGGATTATTACCTGAGTCATGAGCAAATTGGCATAGGGTCAATAGGATCAGGGAGATGAATGTGTGGCTCAAAGATTGGTGTGGAAGAAATGGGTTTCGATTCGTGGGGCACCGGCACCAGTCCTGGGGAAAGAGAGAGCTGTTCCGTTGGGATGGACTACACTTGAACCATGCTGGGACTAGAGTTCTAGCGAATCGAATTAACTAGGGAGGTAGATAGGGCTTTAAACTAAGGGGGAGGGTCTTGGTGGAGAGAAATCAAGAATGCTAAAGAGAAAAGACAAGGAAGCAGTGCAGGAAAGTGATTGGGGTAAGGATAACCAGATTGTGTCAGGAAGGAACAGAGCGTACAAACAAAAGAGTGCACCAAATAGGGTAAGAAAAAATGGTAATAAGACAAATAGGGCCATAGTACAAAAAAATGTTAAGATCTCTAAAAATGTTAAAAAGACATCTCTAAAGGCACTGTATCTGAATCCTCTAAGCATTTGTAATAAGGTAGACGAATTAACAACACAAATAGATGTAAAGGGATACGATATAATTGTGATTATGGAGACATGGCTGCAGGGTGACCAAGGCTGGGAGCTGAATATCCAAGGGAATTCGATATTTAGGAAGATCGGGCAAAAAGAAAAAGTAGGTGGGGTGGCGTTGTTAGTAAAGGATGAAATCAGAGCAATAGTGAGAAAAGATATTGGCTCAGAAAGTCAAGATGTAGAATCAGTCTGAGTGGAGTTAAGAAGCACCAAGAGGCAGAAAACACTGGTGGGAGTTGTCTATAGGCCTCCAAACAGTAGTGGTGATGTAGGGGATGGCATCAAACAGGAAATTAGAGATGCGTGTAACAGGGGTACTACAGTAATCATGGGTGACTTTAATCTACATATTGTCTGGCCAAACCAAATTAGCAATAATAGTGGAGGATGAATTCCTGGAGTGTGTACGAGATGGTTTTTTTAGACCAGTACGTTGAGGAGCCAACTAGGGAACAGGCTATCCTAGATTGGGTATTGTGCAATAAGAAGGGGTTAATTAATAATCTTGTTGTGCGGGGTCCTTTAGGGAAGAGTGACCATAACATCATTAAGATGGAAAGTGAAGTAGTCTAATCTGAAACTAGGGTCCTAAATCTAAACAAAGGAAACTACAAAGGTATGAGGAGTGAGTTGGCTATGATAGATTGGGGAGCTTCATTAAAAGCCATGACAGTGGATAGACAATGACTGACATTTAAGGAACGAATGCATGAATTGCAACAGTTATACATTCCTTTCTTTCGCAAAAACACAAAAGGAAAAGCGGCCCAACCATGGCTAACAAAAGAAATTAAGGATAATATTAGATCCAAAGAGGAGTCATATAAAGTTGCCAGAAAAAGTAGCAAGCCTGAGGATTGGGAGCAGTTTAGAATTCAGCAAAAAAGGACCAAGAGGTTGATTAAGAGAGGAAAAATAGGGTATATGAGAGTATACTTGCAAGGAACATAAAATTGGACTGTAAAAGCTTCTACAAGTATGTAAAAAGAAAAAGATTAGTGAAGACAAATGTAGATCACTTACAGTCAGAAACGGGAGAATTTATAATGGGGAACAAGGAAATGGCAGAGCAATTAAACAAATACTTTGGTTCTGTCTTCACGGCAGAGGACACAAATAACTTCCCAGAAATGCTAGGGAACCAAGGGACTAGTGAGAAGGAGGAATTAAAGGAAATTAGTATTAGTAAAAAAAAGTGCTGGAGAAATTAATGGGACTGAAAGTCGATAAATCCCCAGGGCCTGATAATCTGCATCCCAGAGTACTAAAATAGGTAGCCATGGAAATAGTGGATGCATTGGTTGTCATCTTCCAAAATTCTATAGATTATGGAACAGTTCCTGCAGATTGGAGGGTGGCAAATGTAACCCCACTATTTAAAAAAAGGAGGGAGAGAAAACAGGGAACTACAGACCAGTTAGCCTAACATCAGTAGTAAGGAAAATGCTAGAATCTATTATAAAGGATGTGATTAACAGGACACTTAGAAAATATCAACGAGATTAGACAAAGTCAACATGGATTTATGAAAGGGAAATCTTGTTTGACAAATCTACTGGAGTTTTTTTTGAGGCTGTAACTGGTAGAATAGATAAGGGAGAACCAGTTGATGTGGTGTATTTGGATTTTCAGAAGGCCTTTGATAAAGTCCCACATAAGAGGTTAGTGTGCAAAATTAAAGCCCATGGGATTTGAGGTAATATACTGGCATGGATTGAAAATTGATGACAGACAGGAAACGGAGAGGAGGAATAAATGAGTCTTTTTCGGAGTGGCAGGCGGTGACTAGTGGGGTACCGCAGGGATCAGTGCTTGGGCCCCAGCTATTCACAATTTATATTAATGATTTGGATGAGGGAACCAAAAGTAATATTTCCAAGTTTGCTGACGACACACAGCTAGGTGGGATTGTGAGTTGTGAGGAGGATCCAAAGAGGCTTCAAGGTGATTTAGACAAGTTGAGTGAGTGGGCAAATACATGGCAGATGCATTATGATGTGGATAAATGTGAAGTTATTCACTTCGGAAGGAAAAACAGAAAGGCAGAGTATTATTTAAATGGTGATAGATTGGGAAATGTTGATGTACAAAGGGATCTGGGTGTTCTTGTACACCAGTCACTGAAAGCAAACATGCAGGTGCAGCAAGCAGTTAGGAAGGCAAATGGTATGTTGGCCTTCATTGCAAGAAGATTTGAGTACAGGAGCAAGGATATCTTACTGCAGTTTTTCAGGGCCTCGGTGAGACCACACCTGGAGTATTGTGTGCAGTTTTGGTCTCCTGAACTAAGGAAGGATATACCTGCCGTAGAGGGAGTGCAGCAAAGGTTCACCAGACTGATTCCTGGGATGGCAGGACTGTCCTATTAGGAGAGATTGGGTTGACTAGGCCTGTATTCTCTAGAATTTAGAAGAATGAGAGGGGATCTCATTGAAATGTATAAAATTCTGACAGGGCTAGACAGACTGGATGCAGGGAGGATGTTTCCCCTGGCTGGGAGGTCTAGATCGAGGGGTCACAGTCTCAGGATACAGGGTAGGGCTGAGATGAGGAGAAATTTCTTCAGTGAGAAGGTGGTGAAGCTGTGGAATTCTTTACCACAGAAGGCTGTGGAGGCCAAGTCACTGAATATATTTAAGAAGAAGATAGATAGATTTCTAGACACAAAAGGTATCAAGTGGTACAGGGAGACAGCGGAAATATGGTATTGAGATAGAGGATCAGCCATGATCATATTGAGTGGCGGAGCAGGCTCGAAGGGCCAAATGGCCTACTCCTGCTCCTACTTTCTATGTCTTTTAATGCTCTCCAGAAACTTGCAAAATTTTTACCCGCCTCTTTGTGACACTCACCTTTAATTGTCCCAATCCCTTTAAATTTGACACACACAATTTTCTCCTCCTCCCAATGGTGCTATCCCTATCCCCACTGAGCTTGCACCTGTAGTTGGGAATAAGTGTGCAAATGAGGTTAGACTGTAAAATTGAGTGCTATTTGCACATGAGATTCAGGTCTTAAAGCAATGCAAACCAAATTAGAACTGATTTATATCTGAAGGAGGGAGAGATAAAACAGGGAACTATAGACCAGTTAGCCTGACCTCAGTCGTCAGGAAAATGCTGGAATCCATTATCAAGGAAGTAGTAACACAGCACTTAGAAAATCATAATATGATTAGACAGAGTCAAAATGGTTTTATGAAAGGGAAATCGTGTTTAACAAATTTATTAGAGTTCTTTGAGGATGTAACTAGCAGGGGTAGATAAAGGGGAACCAGTGGATGTAATATATTTGGATTTCCAAAAGGCATTTGATAAGGTGCCACATAAAAGGTTGCTACACAAGGTAAGGGTTCATGGGGTTGGGCTAACATATTAGCATGGAAAGAGGATTGGTTAACGGATGGAAAAGAGAGTAGGAATAAATGGGTCATTTTCAGGCTGTAACTAGTGGGGTGCCGCAAGGATCAGTGCTTGGGCCTCAGCTATTTACAATCTGTGTTAATGACTTAGATGAAGGGACCAAGTGTAATGTATCCAAGTTTGCTGATGATACAAAGCTAGGTGGGAAAGTAAGCTGTGAGGAGGACGCAAAGAGTCTGCAAAGGGATGTAGACAGGTTAAGTGAGTGGGAAAGAAGGTGGCAGATGGAGTATAATGTGGGGAAATGTGAGGTTATTCACTTTGGTAGGAAGAATAGAGAAACAGAATATTTTTTAAATGGTGAGAAACTATTAAATGTTGGTGTTTAGAGATCTGGGTGTCCTCATACAAGAAACACAGAAAGATAGCATGCAGGTACAGCAAACAATTAGGAAGCCAAATGACATGTTGGTCTTTATTGCAAGGGGGTTTGGAGTACAAGAGTAAGGAAGTCTTGTTACAATTGTACAGGGCTTTGGTGAGACCACATCTGGAGTACTGTGCACAGTTTTGGTTTCCATATCTAAGGATATACTTGCCTTGGAGGCGGTGCAACAAAGGTTCACTAGATTGATTCCTGGGATGAGAGGGTTGTCCTATGAGGAGAGATTGAGTAGAATGAGCCTATACTCTCTGGAGTTTAGAAGAATGAGAGGTGATCTCATTGAAACATAAAAGATATAACAGGGTAGATGCTGAGAGGTTGTTTCCCCTGGCTGGAGAGTCTAGAACTAGGGGGGCATTGTCTCAAGATAAGGGGCCGGCCATTTAAAACTGAGATGAGGAGGAATTTCTTCACTCAGAGGGTTGTGAATCTTTGGAATTCTCTACCCCAGAGGGCTGTGGATGTTGAGTCGTTGAGTATATTTAAGGCTGAGATTGATAGATTTTTGGACTCTAGGAGGAAAATGGCAATTTGGGATTGGGCAGGAAAATGGAGTTGAGGTCAAAGATCAGCCATGATCTTATTGAATGGCGGAGCAAGCCCAAGGGGCCGTATGGCCTACTCCTGCTCGTACTTCTTATGTTATGTTCTTACGAAGACAAAAATTGCTCCCACAGATTTTCCTAATGAGAATATGATTAGGGTCATGAACATGGTTTGAACTGTCTCCATGTCCAATGGCATAATAGGCAACTGAAACCCAAAATGTTGGGTTGGGTTTGGGTTGGCAAAGTGGCATTACCTCTGTGTTGCCCACTGTGGATCAGCCACTGTTAACTAACTTAACTACTGCTGGTGCTCAGGAATGTGCAGGCTTGTCATTATCATACAATTATCAGTGCCAAAGTATAAAATGCAACGATGAAGAATTATGACCTAAATCCAGATGAAAGACATCACAGCTTCAAAATCAATAAAATCCTATATAAAATTACAAAAAAATGCATTCTACGATCCATATAAAAATACACAAACACAAATAAAACACTACAACTGTACATTTAACCATAATTAATGACAGCAACCAAAGCATACAGTCACATATTAATGTAGATAAAGAAAACCAACTGAAGCAATCACTGGTATGAAAAGTGACGTTTTATGCCGGGCCTGGAAATCAAATCAAAAGCACCTGGAGGGGAATTTTTAGTTTTTAATACAATAATTAGAAATCCAGTAAGTACATTGGTTCCAAAATACACATTATTTAATAGTCAGTGATTTAGATTAGAATACAGGAAATTCCACTTATTATAACATTACATTGTTACTTTCCACGTGCTAGAATGAGTATTGAACTGAACTGCAAACTTAAAATAATTCTGAATTGGCACAACATTTGTTAATTCACTAATTACAGTCCAATTTTGGGTTTACTTTCTCTGGTTCTCCAAATTTATGCTGGTGCTTTGCACATCTCACCTGATTCCACATATAAGTACTGAAGTTTCTGTGCACACTACTCTTTTTCTTTGTCCTGCCATTAGAATCAAGGGAGGAGACTTTCAGCTGCTGGCCACCAAATTGTTGCCTGAAAAACAAGCGACCGGCCATCGAGAGTCTGGTTGGGACCTTGTGAACCCATTTTCCTGCCTGAAACAACTTTCAGGCAGGCCTTTAAAGGGACACCCATCAGTCCTCCCCGCACCAGGCGAGAGGCTGTTTAGTTACGCCTGTCGTAGGACCCCAATTGCAACATTAAGAGAGAAATAGCGAGCACGCACGGCCCATGTCAGCCCCGTTTCTCTAGGTACTGAGAGGACTAACTGGCGGTCCTTAAAGTCCAAAAAGGTACTTTTTGTTGTTTAAAAAAGATTTTTGTGGGACCTGGAGGAGTGCTCATCTGGGCCCCAGAACAATCGTCCGGCCTGCTGCCAGCCCTTTCTCATGCTCCCCACCTCCCCCTCCCCTACTTGCCTGCCTGCTGTGTGCTGCAGCTGACCAATTTTCCGTCACAGGAAACCGGCGAGCTTTCCCCATTTGGCACCCACACCACAATGTTAATGAGGCGTGATCTTGAACATTGGACCTCCCCAAATACTGCATTGGGCGGGCGTATCACCAATATTGTGCCCGCTTGGCGCCCAAATCAAAATCCTCCCCCAAGGTCTCATGGTAGTTGCTAGAGAATAGCTACAATTTATTTTAGGGCCACAGCAACAAAGGGTAGATTTTTTTTTCAAACATCAACAACCAACATTGCAACTCTTGGTGGAAAGTGTCTAATTCCTAGTCTAATACTGGAACCTTTGGCAAACTAGTTAATCCAGGGGGATGGGATGGGGTCACTTTTGCTGGTGATCTAGCAAGGCAGATGTGTTTGCAATTTAGTTGGAAATGGATGTTCCTACATTCTCCAGCAGCCCAGGAGTGGCAAAGATGAAGCTGGAAACAATACTCACTTCTACCACTTAATGACACTTTTGTGATTCTGCAATTCTTTCTCGTAAATTGCTGTTCACCTTAAATACATAGGGGCAATCGGGAAATTGAGCCCAAAATCCGCTCGAAATTGCACTGGTGAGGTTACGCTTCAAGTTTCCGCTAAAATTTATTTGCATAATCACAAATGTAAAATCTTCCATGAACCAGCGTAATCGGGCAATATAATGGAGTGCAATTGTTCCTTTTTTTCCTTTGCATTAAAAAATATTCCTTGATGTATTTAAGAGTGGTAATCTGGTGTAATTATATTAATACAGCTGAAAATGGATTTATCAGCAAAAATAAGCATTTTTAATAAGTGTGTCCAGTCCTCCACCTGTGAGCAACCTGATTCAAAATTACTGAAAATGACTTAAAAACTATACTGAACCATTTAATAGTTTCATTTGGTGCACACTAGACAGTTTCTCAGTAAATTAGATATTTTTTGATATGTAAAAACTTTTAAAACGTGCCTACTGGTGCCTGAATGCCTAAGATAATGAGCCCAATTTGAAGAGCCTTCCCGAACCAGTGCAATCGGTAGAATCTCGCAATGTCAAACAGGGGCGTGGCCAGTTTTGTGGGCGGGGCCTGATCCAGGCAGAATGAATTTTAAACCAGTGTAAAAGATCGCGGAAAACCCTACAGTGAGTGGTTTTGGGCATAACTCACTCACGTTTAAAATCCCCTGATCTTCTGCACTGGTTTGACCGATTCCTCCCAGATTGTGCTGATATAAGCAGTGGAAACTCTACCCCATAATATCTGACAGACAACATTTTCATTCACATTTACCCTCCCATTTTGTAGCAGTGAGATACAAGTGGCCTTAGCTTGAGCTAAATTGAGATTGTCATCAAAATATCCATAAATTGCTGTAGATGTCCACAAAAACTGAGGAGCTTATTTTAACGTGATGTTATTACAAAATAGTTAATTCTGAATATTTCTCTCAAGTAAAACTATATCCAAATCTTGTTATTGCCACTTCATACTTGTCGTCACTTTTTGCCTAATGAATTGAAAAGGACAATAAAGTGACAACAGAAATTTATTTTGCATCTGGAAGGACACATGGTTAGAATTTTTTTCTACTGAATATTCTTACAGTACAGCTATTACTCCTTTGATGATTAAATAATTTTTGGTTGCAGATTAAAACATTTTGCATAAAACATTTTCCACAATATTTCAAAAACTTAGTAAGGAATATTGTGTTGTGTCAGACAATGAGAAGAAAAAGATATAAAAGCAGTCTTTTTATGGTAACCTCTGAAAACAAAAACAAATTTAATTATGTTACCTCCCAATGATTGTGCAAAAACAGCACTTTACTCCTCAATTGCTTAAATAGTTCGTAGACAAGTTTAAAAAAATAACTTGGTCCAAATATTTATTTTCAGTTTAACAAATTTCTCATCAAAGTCTGGTGAAACTAATGCTTACACTCAAGGGGTTAAAGACTTTAACCAATTTCAATAACTTATCCATTGAAAGCATTAAACAAGGGACTATATATACTGATGACCAACTGAAAATCACTTCATAAATTGCAGGCACCTAAAAGCTTGTCAAAGATGTTACCAGAAACCGCCTCGTGGTTAGCACTCAGCTCCTTCCTGCTTGACCTATTATTTGATATTTGACCAGTTGGTTGTGAGACACTTGCTCTTTCGAGCTGAAATGTCACAGGGGCTTCATGTCAACTCCCTGACATCTTGGCCTGACGTGTGCATTTTACTTTTGTGTGCTGCAAAGCAGAAAATGCAGGGCAACAGCTACATTTCTAAATCGGTCCAATTTTTTTTTTGTGGGGGGTGGGGGGGGGGAGGCGGGGGGTGTGTGGAAAGGGGGTTAAAGAGTAGACATAGTCAACTATGGGATTCCAAAATAAATGAGATTCTTGTTTTTATTTTTTTTTACTTGATTTAATCCTCCCACCTTTCTGTTTTCTCCCATTTATAACTTCATGTTTCAATACATTTCCCTTCAAATGGGAGGGTGGTGGAAAATAGGAGGTATGCTCTATTACTTCCAAAAAAGGAATGGCAATCCGTATGTGCCTGTTGTGAGGCAGGATAGACAGTGACACAGTTTTACTCTGTTATAAAACTCCACATCTGGTATCAAAGTCCCAAAATTCAGCATTGGAGTTCTGGAGTGCCAGTTAGCATCTGGAGTATAACTCAGGGTCACTGTGCTTATTTTAACTGCAACGTTTCCAGGCTTCTAAGCCAGTCTCTCTTTTTGCCATGAAGGCCAAAGTAGCAATTACTTCAAAAAGTCTTTGAGAACATGTTAAATGGATTGGTTGGAATAGTGACACTCATTCAGGAACTGACCTTGCACAGTACATAAACATGTCATCTCCAGTCCTCCCAGCACAGTTGTTTCACCTTCCTTATCAGACAATAACTGATAAGAGGATGAGGTTGAGGGCCTACAGGGACCAGATCCAACAGTTAACTCAGTACGTTCAACTGGGCAATGCTATCATCATGTAACTCAGTGAGAGGCAATCTGACCTTCTCACATTGACCAGCAGTGACATTATTGTGCAGAGAAGAACCAGTCACATCATTTCTGCTCTGCACAACCTGTTTAAAGTTTGCAACTAAATGCTTGTCTTCAGTTCAGTTGACAAGAGAGAAGAGGGGGCTCAGTGAACCATGACAGGGCTGCCATGAAATGACAGGAATCATTGGCATACATTTCAAATAGCTTTAGCGATCCTATTAAAGTGCTGCATCCCACTTTAAAACAGACATGTATAAAAAAACTTTGATAGATAGAGACTAAAATGGCTTATTGATTTTTAAGCCTATGCAAAATTACTTAAAGTGTGTCACTCTTTTGCATTTTAAAATATAGTTATTCAATAAAAAATTAAAATCAAACATAAATAATAACTAAACGTAACAGATGAACTGTTTGACCATACACAAAAGCTTAAATAGGGTTTTCAATAGCAGTGGTTTTGGAAGATTATAACACATAAATACAGGATTGCTTATAATTGCTCTCATTTGAAGAGAGGAGTTGTTTACTTAATTCAGACAAGTGCATTAAAATAGACTTTAGAATTGTTATCTAAATGTACTATAGAAGCCATTCTGTACTGGTCTCAAGGACCCAGTGGACGAACTAACATGAAGAGAGTAGGATGAGGTGCGAGAACGCGGTCTGCTGTTTCCTGGTGTATCCCTCAGAAAGCTGTATGTGTCCATTTCTGGTTGCAAGGGTGCAAAGTCCTGGCTGATATTCTTCTCATGTGGTAAGACCATTTGAGAATGGCAAGTGAATGGCTGATCTAACCTGGTCCCGGTCAGCTGCATGAAGAGGAGAATGGGGGAAATAAACATATAAAAGATTAGAAAATCAAATAATAATTCAAAGCAAAAGTGCAATGAGATGCAGTGAGGATGAATTTAGAAACCTGCTTTGTGATATGCAAATTTGTCCTTCCCATTGAAGAAAATGAGAACATAAGGTAGTGTGAAAAGGTGAAGTGACTAATCTGCATTGATTGGACTGTAAATATACTTTTAGCAAAGCAGGGGGTTGTTTATAAAGTTGATAGAAACTGCAAGCAGAGCAAATTTCCAGAATGCTAAACAAATGCTTACAATAAACACTGCAATTTCTCAGAGCAAGAACCTTAATATTATGACTCTCAATCCATATCCTATATGTTACAGTAAAAAGTGCAATAATGTTCTTACTGAAATATTTTTTATGGAGGGTAGGGAGAGAGAAAAAAATCTACTTAGCAGATCTTCAACCTAATGATACGACACAATAAAGTCTCTGATAATAATATACATTAGGGGGTGAATTTCCTCCGCGCTTCTCCCACTGCACCGCCGTAACTTCAGCGCAACCGGGCTTTCTGCTGAACCTCCGCCAAAGATACGTCAGTGCAGCGGGAGAAGCTACCAGGAAATTCACTCCAGTTTCAGGTTCCCCATTGAATACAGAAATATTACGAAACATATCTTTTAAATATAATTTTTGAATGGCTTCCCAAGACAGCCTTCCAGACAAGGTGTATTCTGTTTTTGGCCAACGAATAAAACAGCACCATCACTAACAGTTAGAGGAAAAGACCATGTTTTTGCCTCCAATGAACCATATAAAAATGGATTTAGAGCTCCTGTAATAGAAAAATGAAACCTCCCACAGCAGGAGACATCATGGTAAAAAGCTGGGATCATTATTCGGAGCAGAGGAGGAATGTTTTTCAGTCTGTTAAGAGGAATTTTTCCAAGGAGTATAATTTCTGTGAACTTTGCATCAAGGGCATTCAGTACACATTACCTTCTCACAGCAAATTTGTGCACAAAACACTATTAGGCCAGACTGCATTTAGTGTCATTGAAAATATTTTAAAACAAGATTAATAAATGAAAAGGGTTTTAATTAAAACTTCTTCAGTATCCTCTCTTTACATCTGTAAAATTATACCAAAACCTCTTTGCAAGCTTTGTTTTTCCTTACCAAAAAAATTATCTTCATTCCGTTTGTACGAGTTCAATACTTATTAGATTACAAAAATATTCCCTGGTATTTTTCCAAGTAGTATAATTTGGTCTCTACAAAAACATTTACTGTGGGTTCTGGAAAAATAAGTTTCAAGATTTTTCTCTCACTATGTTAAATTAAAGATGGTAAGCTGAACAAAGGAAGTACAAACTTAAGTATACATTTTCAGATCTCTATTTGTTGCTGCACATACACTCATAATACTGCATTTCCAGGCCTTTCTGGCACAATTTTCTATTATGACAAGATCAATGAGCTTGAAGTTGACATTATTATGTGTACTGAAGATTTACCAGAGTTCAACTCGGGAAACAGTTTCCCAAGTAAACCTAAGAGCAAATTATTCATATACCCTATTTGCTTTTAGGGTTGTTTCTTGAAATGATTTAAATGGGACAATCATTTTAAATAATTCTGTTCCAGCACTTAAGTTACAAAGTTCTTAAAACTTTACTTTTTTTTGTTAAACCTTTTTTGAATTGCACCTTTTTTTTAAAAAACATACTTCTTCACATCAAGTAGCATGAATCACTCACTGTCCCTGAAGAGGCATTCTGTGCATTAGTGAAAGGGTTAATTACATGCACATCCTACCTCTAGATAACTGTTATACATTTTATTTTGTTCTGACTTGTCTTTGAGATAGTTTTGTACAGGTACCTTCTGTTTAAAAGCACATTATGGCACACAATATAAAATGCATGTCTTGTATATTTGCGGTATGTTGTATGGGGTATCTTGAGGACTGTATTACAATCCAGACTTATCTATCCACTCCACCATGATAAATCCACACAGATGTTTAAACCTAAATCATTTGATGATTCAACGCAGCAGAATTCTTTATAATCATAAATGCAATGTGATCCTTTCTGCCCCTCTGGGACCGTGACTTGGAAAGTGGAGAGGCCATAAGGATTTCTACAGACTGTACTGTCTACATTTGCTGGTAGTAATTATTCAGATCAGCAATCCCTTCTTTCCATAAACTACTGTCAGACACAACAATGTTTCTGAATGCCAGTTAACAATTCCCATCAAGTCAAAGTGAGCAACAGATTTCACTTTAAACTTTTTAAGCTAGTAATTGCTAAACCATGTTAATGTCCCTTGCATGGTTGACTCAATGCCAATATCTTTGGTTCAGCCTTTCTGGTTGTGAACATTTTCACCACTTTTTGCATTCTAACAAATTCAATTAAAGCTGCGCGAGTCACAATTTGCAAATTTCAAATAAAATTAAAAGTTAATTGGTAGAATTTACCTTGAAATGGTAAACATCCATATAAGATTTCTATTTCTAAAATGTTGAAACTGTTATTACTTCTATTCTATAATTGTCGCTAATATTATTGCTGACACACTTATGCTACATTCATTGGTTATTCTGAGCACTTGTATTGCCTGCTGGTTCTGCACGAGTTTTTCCGCCTGAGATGGTGCAAAAGTAGTTTCTCCCTTTATAATTACTGTCTATGCTTTTTAAGCTGGACAGTTGTGGCCCTTGTTTTAAAAGCCAGTGATTGCTGGTTATGATCCACAGAATGATAAAATCAACACATGTTATGAATTACTGAATGATGAAAAAATTATATAGTGTTATATATTTAAAAATTTTATTTGATAGAGGAATTTGTAAATGGTAACATTTAAACTATATGAATTTCTGCAAATTTGTCTGTTTTAGGGGAGTTCTATTGATTTTATCATATAAATTATATACGACTAATCTCTACATAAACTTTGATACATTACGGCAAGAAACAATGTTACTTTTACTTAGGCTAATTGAAAAATCGTGTCATTAAACTACTTCCTCATTTCAGCTAATTCTTGGTACTATTTAATATCCTATCCACACAATATAGTAAAAGGAAACAACTCAAACAAAAATCAGAAATACTAATTTCTGTAACAGGATTATTAACAGTAGTGGATTACAAAAATGAAGCTATACAAAAAATGCAACAAAAATTGATGTTCACTTTAATGTTAAAACAGGATACATAGTTTTTCTTTTCATGCAATTATTACACTTTTAAACTTTATAACTATGATCATCTAATCAACAAAAAAAAACCTGACATTTCAGAGACCACTTTAATAAAGCTCCATCTTAGGAACAGATTTTTAGTTTGTAAATAAATGATTCTGAAGTGTTCAAATGTAATTATTGTACAAAGAATACAAGATATCAGACTTCAATTAAAGCATCAACTAACTTAAGAATTATGCCACCTAATTCAAGAATAATTATTGGAAAAATAATACCACTGCTTCAAATAAAAGTTACTATATATGAGATTTGTTTATTTGTTATGTGACCACAAAGATAGTGCTACCGAATGGAATATTTTCCACTTTGCAGCAAGGGGCATTATCAAGCATCCCCAGGTCAGATATAACAAATAATATTCATGGTTCCCTTTATATTATCCTAAACTGAATCTAAATTAGGCTCTTCAAATAAAACATTCACTAAACGCACCACTGTAAATTTTCTATTTCCCGATTACCAAGTGGGAATATTAAACTGGGAGTACACATAAGGGTACGTTTGTGCCAGGGGCACAAGTTACTTAGGAACTGAAACTGAAACTCCCCTGAGGGCCCTTAATACCCATCACAACAGACAGTTTCTCATCTGTCTGGACAAGTGTTGTTCCTAAACAAATTTTGTCCAGGCAGCTGTAGATGAAAGTCTCTTATGATGTTCCAAAACAGCAAAGGCTGCATTATAGTTGGTCAAATCATTTATTTTTGGATTTTTAAAAAAATGTTAATGTTCATTACAAATATAGTTAAAACACATTCAGTGAGATTTGTCTGTAAACTAATGCAGGTGTGCATGAGTAAGGATGACCCAAATGGCATGGCAAATTGAAATGAAAGGTTTTACCACCTTTAGCAATGCAACTCAAAATACCTTAAGGTGAATCTTTATACTGTACTGAGCTGTTGTCCAGTGTAGCTTTTACTGCTGCTTTGTAAAACGGAAGTTGTCTTTACGTTATTAGCCTTGGTGAAATACTGACTTAACATGTTACTACCTAGGTCATTAAAAAATGTTATTAGATTTATAAATCTTTAAAAAAGTCCTTTTCATGTAGATTTTTAATATGCTGAATTTTATAGCTTTCTCCAATTCACTAAACTACAAAATTCAATAACTACAACATTCAAATAATTTATTTAAACCTCCACGTCTTTTTATTATTTTAGCAACACTGGAGTATAATGTTTTGATGAGTTTTGAGAAATTCCTTGTATTTTCAGACATAATATCAAAGCAGGAATGCATCTATTACACAGTTCACTAATTCAGTGGAATCAGCCACACTCCCATTTGGTACTGTAATCCCTGTCCACAAAATTACATTTCTTCCACCACAATCTTTTTATTTAACGGGGACTTTTGTAAAATTAAAATTATTGGTCAAACATTTAATTTAATAAAAAGGAAACATGGAATATAATCCTATTTACCTTGTATACGGGAGTATTGGGCTTTATCCAGTGGAAAAAGGACTTCTCTATTTGGTCCTGTTTTAATGTTAGATTGTGTGCATTGTCTTTCACAAAAATATTTTAATTACTGGTTACTGAATAGACTTGGTGCTGTGAGATTTCTAGAAGTTTACATCATCAGGATCTGGTACTTGGGTGATTTGGTCCCAAAGTATGGATATTAGATACAATCAATCAATCAGTCTAAATAATTGAATGAGCAATGCTAATTTTGTAAGTTACATAAACCGACAATTTTTTAAAGTATGTTCAATCTCTTTGATCCGACTCAATTACCTTGTTACACCAGTGCGATTTAATTCTTCTTCTCATCAACCTGTTTATTTAACATCTCGTGGTACACCTTTCAGATGCAAAAGGTCATTAATGATACCAATAAAGATAACTGTGTAAACCAAAATAAAGACGAGTCAGGTCTTTTTAGTCCAAACCTAAAGATAGAATTGTGCAATTAAACAATTCAATTCCAGGAAAATGCTTAACTCCAACCCATGAATGACACGTGTGTATAACGTACAATATCAAGATGGTGTTGAGAATTCATAATTGATTTTCAAGTTTTAAAAAGGAAAAAGTGGAGAAATTGTTTATTTTTCACATAACTGCATCCTACTCTGACTACCACGTGATCTCATACCTCTGTTATACCTAACATTGAAATGCTTTGTCCAATCATTTGAATGCAGGAACATTGAGCAAAAGAAATAAGAGTAACAAGAGTTGACACATACAGTGTGAAAGCTGAGGTGTCTGCATGCAATAAGGCTAGATTCTGACACTAAACCACATTTCAGCTCTCTAACAGTGCTGTAGTCCACATGAACTTTGTGACAGGCCTCTGTCTCCTCAGCCACACTTGACTGGCTCTCACTGACACTCGACTGTCAGTTAGCAACTCTTTACCATGCCCCTAACATGCTCTACAGCTTCACCCAATTAACTCGCTTTCACATGACATTGCAGCAAAGAGCTTGATAATAGGTGGTCAAGGTGCGCGGCGCCTGTCTGCCCTCTGACTGTTCATGCAGAGCAAGAAGTTTAACTACCTTACTTCTGCCTGCTAGTAGTGAATAGAAAAGTATGGATCATGTACAAATCGCACTTAATTTTTGTCCTCATATAGGCCAAGGCCTCAAATGGCACTCTGATCTAGTACAGTACTAAGGAGTGAAACTGCCAAGTAAATCACATTATAATGTCACATTTAAAATGTTTTAGGTAAACATTACAGATATCCAGGAAGAACAAATTCTTAAGATCTCCAGACTATATTTCATGCCATCAATAAATTAACAAGGGATTGAACACCTTAACCCTTTTATTGAGCCGAGTGTTAATTCATAAGCAGTTTAATCTCTACCTCAAAATGATAATCAAGCCTCTTCTCATCTCACCTTCAACAACCACCCACTTATACGAGTTACTGGATTTGCGTACTTCATAACTGTGACTTATAATACAAAGTGGCCTTTAGACCTGCTAAATACCAGCCATTGAATACAGTGGGACACAGAGCTACTTGTAGCTTGGCAAATACTCCATGGCAACAGCCCAACTGCACCTGCATCACCGAACATCATTAACGCATCTGAAGGTCAGCTGTGGATTGAAGACAGAGTCTGGTCAAACCCTAACTAACTATTTGATTTGGCTCTCTGAAGTCAAATTTTAGATTAGAAATCCAAAGCACTGAGCTTTCAAGGGCAATCTGGAAGAAAATATTTATATAGTTACAGTATCAGAAAGGATGTTTCATAGCATTTAAAAATTTGCTTTTACCCCCCTCCCCACTTTCCCAAATTTTCTTCCCTTCTGTTGTGAGGTAGCAACTCAGTTTTGCAGACACCAGCAATCTCACCCAAGTACCCATGCTTCTTATGTGACCCTAGACAGTGAGCGCCAGTTGGCTATTTGACAGTGAAGGGCATCACACCTAAACCTGGTCTTGTCCTCAGCTGATATTCACATATGTACACTTTCCAGCAGGAGTCCTTGGATAGTGATTAGGCATAGAAACTCTCCCTAGTCCAGCCTAGGTGATACTGAGGCTAATTGTACTATCCCACCATCAATAAACTCAGGGTATCCATTTCAGTCCAGATCAGTATCAAACCTTGGACTGTCTTATCTATAGGACTCACTACCATTCCAGGCAGTGCATTTATACAGAACCATTAAGGGATTTTTCTTTGTTTAAGGCACTTCTATGTGTAAAAGAACATATACAGTCTACTCCTGTTAATTCAAAGTTGTTTAATTCAAATCATCTTATTCTAATTTTGTTAGCACTAAATTTACACGCTGTTATTGAACAATGTGCTATTGTGTTAAATTTGAATTACTGGATCATGCAAATTATTTTAGTGCAAAAAAAGCACCACTTAATTCATCAGGAGTAGACTATACATGTAGTTACTCAAAAATTATCTTGTATTCAATGATTTCATATCCTTTCTGCCTACTTTTCTCTGTGACACAGTTGCTGAGATGAATATCTGTATCAATTAATCAATTTCCTAATTTCTACGTTAACATTAATTATCAAAAAATGTCTTTAGGTCCGGTTGAAAGGTTCCACTGCTGGAATTGCTTGCATGCATGTCTCTGTGAGCAAGTACAGCTATAATACCTCAACAATGAGACAATATAATGATTGGACAGGGAAATAGAAAAATATCTGAATTTGAGGAATTTATGATTTAGAATCAAAATAAATCAGAGTTTATTCATCTTCTGATAACAAAAACAAATTGAAAAGGACCACTTCTGATATTGTTAGATTACAAATTAGCAACAGGAGTAAAAGACAGAAAACACAGTAAATCAGGAAGGGAGAATTGGGGGATACCAAGCTTGGATTTTAAAAGCCTGAATATTGTACAAGGAAAAAATTATTGGAAGTAAAGAGTCCCATAGTGTTGAGATCCTGGCAATGGATGAATTAAGAGACTGCGCACAATGACTTTTGGATTTTAGGGAAGATGCAGGGAGAAGGAAGTATGTGTTGTAATGCCTATTTTCAGCTTTAGGAGGTAAAAAAGTGTAAAATTCAGAATTGGCATTGGCCACAATATTAGTAAAATAAAGACAAGAAAGATTGCAACTGAAAGAGAGGGGTGGGGGGTTCGGAGGGATTGCCTTTGATAATCCCTATATCCTGTTCAAAATGTGAGAAATGTGGTAGAACAGAGTGCCTAAATATGGAGGATGGAAGCCATATTCAACTTGTTGGATACTTTTCATAGAATCATAGACATTTACAGCACAGAAGGAGGCCATTCAGCCCATCGTGTCTGTGCCAGCCAAAAAAGAGCTATCATGCCTAATCCCACTTTCCAGCACTTGGTCCATAGCCTTGTGGGTTATGACAGTTCAAGTGCATATCCAAATACTTTTTAAAAGTGATGAGGGTTTCTGCCTCTACCAGCCTTTCAGGCAGTGAGTTCCAGACCCCTACCACCCTCTAGGTGAAAACATTTCTCCGCAGTTCCGCTCTAATCCTTCTACCAATTACTTTAAATCTATGTTCCCTGGTTATTGACCTCTCTGCTAAGGGAAATAGGTCCTTCCTATCCACTCTATCTAATCACCTCAATTAAATCTCCCCTCAGCCTCCTTTGTCCCAATGAAAACAACCCCGGCCTATCCAATCTTTCCTCATAACTAAAATTCTCCAGTCCTGGCAACATACTCATAAATCTCCTCTGTACCCTCTCAAGTGCAATCACATCTTTCCTGTAATGTGGTGACCAGAACTGTACGCAGTACTCAAGCTGTGGCCTAACCAATGTTTTAGACAGTTCTAGCATAATCTCCCTGCTTTTATGTTCTATGCCTCGGCTAATAAAGGAAAGTATCCCGTATGCCTTCTTAACCACCTTATCTACCTGTCCTACTACCTTCAGGGATCTGTGGACATGTACTCCAAGGTCCCTCTGCTCCTCTACACCTCTCAGTATCCTATCATTTATTGTGTATTCCCTTGCCTTGTTTGCCCTCTCCAACTGCATTACCTCACACCTTTCCAGATTGATTTCCATTTGCCACTTTTCTACCCAACCTGACCAGCCCTTCCTGATATCTTCCTGCAGTCTACAGCTTTCCTCCTCACTATCAACCACACGACCAATTTTTGTATCATCTGCAAACTTCTTAATCATGCCCCATGCATTAATATATATCACAAAAAGCAGGGGACCTAGTACTGAGCCCTGCGGAACCCCACTGGAAGCAGCATTCCAGTCACAAAAACACCCGGCGATCATTACCCTTTGCTTCCTGCCACTAAGACAATTTTGGATCTAACCTGCCACTTTCTCTTGGATCCCATGGGCTTTTACTTTTTTGACCAGTCTGCCATGTGGGACCTTGTCAAAAGCCTTGCTAAAATTCATGTAGACTTTTTTTTATTCGTTCATGGGATGTGGGCGTCGCTGGCAAGGCCAGCGTTTATTGCCCGTTCCTAATTGCCCTTGAGAAAGTGGAAGTGAGCCGCCTTCTTGATCCGCTGCAGTCCGTGTGGTATCAAACTACATCAAACGCGCTACTGTCATCGACCCTCCTTGTTACCTCCTCAAAAAATTCAATCACGTTAGTCAGACATGACCTTCCCCTAACTAATCCATGTTGACTGTCCTTGATTAATCCATGCCTTTCTAAATGACGATTAATACTGTCACTCAGAATTGTTTCTAATAATTTGCCCACCACTGAGGTTAGACTGACTGGCCTATAATTACTCAGTCTATCTCTTTCTCCTTTTTTAAACAACGGCACAATGTTAGCAGTCCTCCAATCCTCCAGCATCATGCCTGTAGCCAGGGAAGATTGGAAAATGATGGTCAGTGCCTCTGCTATTTCCTTGCTTGCTTCTCTTAACAGCCTGGGATACATTTCATCTGGGCCTGACAATTTATCTACTTTCAAAGATGCTAAACCCCTTAATACTTTCTCTCCCACTATGTTTATCCCATCCAATATTTCACACACTTCCTCCTTAACTACAGTGTCTGCATCGTTCCCCCTCTTTTGTGAAGACAGAAGCAAAGTATCCGTTAAGACCCATACCCACATCTTCCGCCTCCACACATAGGTTACCTTTTTGGTCTCTAATAGGCCCTACTCTTTCCTTAGCTATCCTCTTGCTCTTTATGTATTATAAAAACATATTTTGGGCTTTGCAGAGAGTTAACTGTTAAGTGAAAAAGTGTTTGGCAAAGAGAGATCAAAGGATGATGTTCTACCTTCCTGTGGGAAAGACAATCTCCATGGTAGCATGGCTGAAATTAGGAACTCAGCACACGCAGAATTTGGGCATAGATTTACTTTCTACCACTCTATGGTGTAAGATGTTGGTGCGCTTTAAATCTGCAGCGCTACCATGCCACCTTAGTTACCTAATTAGGTACATAATTGTACTCAGCACATTCTCGGTTGGATGCCCTATCCAATGGGTCCTTCCCCAGTCAGTTGCCATTTATCTTAGCAAAAATGAGTAACATTCCTTCCCTTTGTACATGCAGCACTGATTTAAATGATTACACTGCAGCACTGGGATCAGTATGTACAACTGGAGAAGATGCTGATTCCCTACACAGATGAAGACATGGAGCTGGGTCATCGATCATGTCAGTTCTTAAATGAGATTGTTTTTCCACGATAGATATTTTCTTTTTTAAATTGTAGCTTAAAAAAAGTTTCTTGGTGGGGGGGGGGGTGGGGGAAGGAGAAATATTTCAAATTGAAAGTATTTTCTCTCTTGATATCTGGATAATGCTCCCTATATTTATCCGAGAGACTAACAAGGTGGGACATTAGAAGAGATCAAAAAAGATGTTATAACATTTAAGACAGAAAGGGAAGGGATAATTGATAAAACTAGTCAAACTTAGGGAGGATAAAACTCCTAGTCCAGATGGATTGCACCCATGAATATTAAAAGAAGTTAGGGAGGAGATAGCAGAGGCACTGTATAAAAATTAACTAGAAAAGGGAATAGTGTCAGAGGACTGGCAGATAGCTAATGTTATTCCTTTATTTAAAATGGTAGATAGAACAAGTCCAGGGAACTATAGTTGGTGGTGGGAAAGATAATGGAATCTTTATTCAAAGATGTAATAGAAAGAAATCTAGAGAACGAAAATATAATAAAGAATAGTCAGCACGGATTTCAGAAGGGAAAGTCATGCTTGACCAACCTTATTGAATTCCTTGAAGAATTATCAGAAAGGGTGGACAAGGGTAATGCAGTAGATGTAAATATATTTGGAATTTCAAAGGCCTTCGATAAGGTACCGGACTGTAGACTCATGGCTAAGGTCAGAGCATATGGAGATACGGGACAGGTGGCAGAATGGATAGCAAGTTGGCTACAAAACAGAGAAGAGATAAGGGTTAAAGGTAGCTACTCAGACTGGCAAAAGGTGGGAAGTGGTGTTCCACAGGGATTGGTGCTGGGACCACTGTTGTTCACAATCTATATTAATGATTTGGATTCAGGAATTGGAAGTACAATTTCAAAATTTGCGGACGACACCAAATTGGGGGTGTAGTTAATACAAAGGAAGAACGCGTCAAAATGCAAGAAGACTTTAAATAAACTTGAAGAATGAGCATATAATTGGCAAATGAATTTCAATATAGATAAGTGTGAGGTGGTGTATTTTGGTAGGGAGAATATGGAGGCCACATACTGCTTGGATAATAAGAGTCTAAACGGGATAGAGGAGCGAAGAGATCCAGCGGTTCAGATACACAAATCACTAAAAGTAGTGACATGTGTTACTAAGGCCATAAAAAAAGACAAATCAAGCACTAGGGTTCATTTCTTGAGGGATAGAATTGAAAAGCAAAGAAGTTATGTTAAACTTGTATAGAACCTTGGTTAGACTACACTTGGAGTACAATGCACAGTTCTGTCTCCATGTTATAAAATGGATATAGAAGCATTGGAGAAGGTGCAAAAAAGATTCACAAGTATGATACCAGAACTGAGAGGATATCCTTATCAGGAAAAGCTAAACAGGCTGGTGCTCTTTTCTCCAGAAAAGAGAAGGCTGAGGGGTGACCTGATGGAGGTCTTTTAAGATAACGATAGGGTAGATGTGGAGAAAATGTTTCTACTTGTGGGGGAGGTCATCAATATAAGATAGTCACTAATAAATCCAATAGGGAATTCAGGAGAAACTTCTTTACCCAAAGAGTGGTAAGAATGTGAAACACAAGGAGTAGTTGAGGCAAATAGCATAGATGCATTTAAGGGGGAGCTAGAAAAGCACATGACAGAAAAAGGAATAGAAGCGTATCCTGATAGGGTTAGATGAAGTAGGGTGGGAGGTGGCTTGTGTGGAGCATAAATGCCGGCATAGACCAGTTGGGCCAAATGGCCTGTTTCTGTGCTGTAGTTTCAAAGTAACTCGATGTAGCATTTTTGGAATAGCCAAATATCAGTAACAGATTTTAATGCAGTTGAAAGAGCTGGTCTGTGAAAGTAAAGTGTGTTGCAAAACATTTTATCTTATGTATAGAGGTAATTGCATAGAGATAGCATTGACTATATTATGTCATTTGTATTTTTATGATTTTTTGTGCTCAGCAAGGAGAGGGATTTCAGTGCTAGTGAATGGAACAGTTTTCCACTTTGGGCACCCATTGCCAGCGTTAAGCATTCCCAGGTCTGGTACATCACAGGGTAGATGAAGCTTAAAACTGTATCTGCTTTCCCTGGCAACATTGCTTAAACCCAAACTCAGAAGCGCCAGTATGGATTTTCTGCTTCATGCACCACCCTCCCTCATTGCCTCCCTAAATAAGATAACTTGCCCACTTGGAACTTGGTTGAAGTTATCCAAACTCATCTCATGTAGAACACTTACAGCCACCAATGAGGATATTTTTTAATATTTGTTTTGATAAAAACTAGCATAAAATTTTAAAAAGGTATTGAAAATGTTTTGCTCCAACAGATACACTGGCCTGTTGCAGCATGAACATATACAATGGCAGTCTTGCAGCAAAGTTTTACAAGCAGTTAGGCTGTTTCTGTCTATTGCAGGAACTTTTGCTGACATAATAAAGCTCCCTAAGGGGATGATAAAATCTCTAGAATACTTGCAATTGCAACCCCATTTTCTGAAAAATATGGATGAATTGAAAATAATTCATTTAAATTAACACATTTAAAGGAATATAACTTTTAATTAACCAATAAAGGCCTTGTTCATCTAGGTGTACTACAAACCATTTTCATAAAAAACCTCAACTCAAAAGTTCCCATCTTTAAACAGTGGCGCTGTTTCAAGGTTAGCTAGCAGCGGCTGACATGCTCTGGAATCAAGAAGCTTAAATCAACATTGTTTTCACAGCTGTAATTAAGTCGCCTAATCAGAAGCACATTTGACAGGGCAGGTTTTGGAAACCAGACACTACAATTGCTTGTTGACCAGAGAGCTGATAGTCACGCAAAAGGAATCGTCCAGGTAAAAGTGTTTTTTTATTTTAAAGCTAATGAGGTTAGGAAATTAGTTGGAATTTTGCAGAGTCACCATTTCCCCAGCGACAACTATAAACAGGGAGATGGGGACGAGCCAAAGTCAATAAATGAGCTGGTCTGAACTGGCTCTCTGTGTGTTCCAGTTGTAAATTGTGCGAGTGACGAGTGAGAAAAAACTAGCACAGGATGTAGACAAAGATGTTCAGAAGTTTTTTTTAAATAAGTCTTTTTTTTCTTTTGGTAAGTGCATTACCCTTAAAGTAATAATTACAACAGAACTTTTTGCAACTAGAAACAAAACCTCCAAATTTTCTAAAGGCTTAAGATAATTACACTTGGAAGCAAAATTTTCCAATTTTACCCCATGAATATCTGAAAATGGACTGTACTGCACTGCACTGCACTGACTCCCGAGTTGCAGCAATTTCCCAATTGCAAGTATTTGTTTACACCCAATTTTATGCAACACTAAAACATTTCTAAAGTGCTGGTACTGATACTGTACCCTATTAATATCAGATTTGAACATGGCTACACATCCTCCCCCATCTTACTTTGATTAATATATAGTTTACCAGACTGAAGCATTGTAGTCACAAAGATGAGATTGCTGTTTCTTTTGGGTAAGAGGTTTTGTGACCTGCCTGGAACAGAGTGTCACTGCTGCAGCTTTGGCAGGCAGCCCATCTCTTCCTCCTGCTTTCACAGGAATGCTCAGCTTGATTTAATCAAAAGTGGGCAAGAGACCAAGCAACGAACACTGGAGCAGGTTCAACCCTGCGAATGCCACGGCACCGAGAACACAAGTAAAAAAGAAAAAAAAGAGTGAAACAGAACCATGTTGTCACAATTTGAATACCTTTAAGATGGATTGTAGAGAAATGCAGATAATAAAAAAGTGTCCATTACTGAAGAGAATATTTCCTTCTCTAGTTGGTCCCCTACTGAGCTATTCAAGCCTTAAAACCTACATTTAATTCTTGTTGACAAGCTCCTGAGGGAAAGTATTTGCATTTTGTCTCCCTACATTCCGAGCTGCTGTGTTTGTTCAGGACGTTGTTTCCGTGTTAACTGCATTTGCAAGATATTTACAAATAGGCACAAACAACAGTTACATCCCAAGGACACTTACCCTTGCGGGCTATTGTCTACATTTTTGTGTGATCAGTCAAAAAAAAGTAAACTGAGCAGTATTGGTCACTAGTATTATTCAACATAGAAGTGAACATTGCTTTTTTCATAAATTAATGCATGCAATTATAAGTCTAGAGACACCCACCATTTTATTCCAAATTAGCTTTCTACGGTAGTAAACGTCCTTCTGTTGGTTGCAAATATATTGTCACCTGATAAAAATATCTATTTATTTCATTATACACTCTGGGTGACTTCTTGACAATGACAAGCAGCAGCATATTGCTCAAGATGAACTTAAAAGCCATATTAAGCTAAGCCTGTTGCAGGCACAACACAAGACACCTTTGAAAATGTTTATCTTAGCCTCATTACCTGCCAGTACAAGACATGGCTCTGTCCTTATAGTACAGTGGAACCGTATATTGAGGTCACCCATGGGACTGATGCAAATGACTGTAATGCAAAGATATCCTATTTATTAAGCAACTCAGCTGCAGTAGAGAAAAGGTTGAACTTTCTAGAATCTAGATTCTTTAACGTTGTAAACATTTACTATTTTACAGAAAACTAATTACCATGCACTCTTCTGGAAATTCAGTTCCATATATCCGAACATAAAGACATCACTTCTAACCAGATCCGACCTGATCCTACTCAGCAACCTTTAATTTTGACACCCACTTGATCCTACTCAGCAAAGCAACCTTAATCTATTAGTCAGAACAAAACAAGTAGTCATCCTTTATTTTGATGCAGTTTCATGCAGCCAAAGAGAAGCAGCCTGTTTCAGTGGCAATTCTCAGCTGTGGAACAGAAATAGTGAAATGCAGCCTGATCTACTCAGAAGCCCCGGACTACCATCCCATCCTATTCAGCTGCCTTCAATCTCCACCCAATCCGACTCAGCAGAGAATAGCTCACATTGACTTTTATTATCTGTTGATAAGATACTGTGAAGTGTGGATACTACAGGCAGATGTTTGTTTCATAAAGGGCACCATAATAAACAAGTTCTACTGTATATATTTATCCAGCAAGTAGAATGTTGCCACTAACGAACATATTCCTTATACCTATTCGGTCTCATTAAAGTTTCTATATAGAATTACATTGGATATTACAGCACAGCACAGAAACTGTCTATGTTGGTGTTTATGCTCCACATGAGCCTCTTCCCACCTTACTTCATCTCACCCTATCATGCACTTATCTAGTTTCCCCTTAAATGCATCAATGCTAATCGCCAACCTCTCCATGTGGTAGCAGGTTCCACATTCTCACCACTCTGAGTAAAGATGATTCTAAAATCGATTCTTCTAATAACTTTCACTCTTTATGGATATAAAGTGAAAGAAAGGAGTAAAGATACTGGGCCCAAAATTCCCTGAGTGCCATTGCTCCACCAGAACTGAGGCAGTGTGGGACTTCCACCCACCATGAGGTTGTGATGTTGACATCACTATAAAGTGCAGGATCAGCTCATTTAAATATGCATAGGTGTGCAGCCTGTCTAAATACAACTTGCAACACCTCAGATTCTGCTGCAGAGAATAGAAACATCTTGCAGAGGCAAGAGTTAATCTCCAAATGGGGCCAGAATGGCTGGCAGAGCAGGGGGGTGGGAGGGAGTACCAGTAGGAGAGGCAAGGACCTGATGCAGCAGGAGGATATAAGCCTTTCACTTGATACTTACAACTTTTCCTGCTACCATAAATACCAGGCTTGGCCCTTAGAAATGGTGTCCCTGGGAAGAAGATGTTGTGAGCATCAGGATCCTGTTTAGGGTAAAGGATATGTTCCACTAGTATTCTTCATTGTGTTCTGCTGCTGGACAAGACTGCACATACCTACTAGGAGAGGACCCAGACTGGTGGGAGGCCTGCAACCATCAAGACGCTTAATCTCATGAGGAGATGATCCTTACTCTGTTCCTAAGGGAAGCTGTGAAAAGCATTGGGAATGCCAAGTTTGGAGGCACATTTCAACATATTTTAGACATCAATGGCTCAGGTTTGGAGAATTGCCGCAAAAGAAAAAACATCTCACTGTTCCAAATTCAAGGTGAAGTGTCTGCTGCTAAACACTGTCAATCTTAGGCAATTGTTACATCCTCTTTTATAACCTGAAGTCATCTGCATAATGTAACTGTAATTTAACTGCAGCTCACGATGAATGTGTACTTCTGCCAAAATATTTCAGGTTTATTGCAAAGCCTTTCATCCCTATGGTTTTAATTGCCACCAGGTTTGCTACAAATTTAATACAAGTAAGAAATGTACTATCAGATCAAAAAGCTACACTAGAATTCATTGTAGTCATGTATTTTACACTGAAAGTGCAAAAATAAACTAACATTGTGGTATTAATTCAGTTATTTACAATTGTAACTGGTAAGTTCGCTCGCATGACTAGACTTTTTCTCCCTCTAAATTTAGAGTACAAATATATTAATTATCTGAAATTTTGTGTTAATCGCTTATCTGGTGCAAGGTTTATTGCAAATGATACTTGTTTGTGAACACTTCTATAGAAAAATATCCGCAATAAATACAACCTACTGAATTTTAACAGCTTCTATTCAGAATGGACTCGATAAACTTGGCCCGTGTCAGCTAAACTTTCCTTTATGGACGTCTCATCCATTTTATATGATCGTAACCCATTTTATTATTTCTGTAAAGAGGCAGATTACTCACCTTTAGCACAGCATCCTTCATTTTTCAAATATATTTATCGTAGATACTGTGGTAAGGTCAGCATATTAGAGGAAAAGTGACAAGAAATGCCTTCTTCTCTATAATAGTTTTCTAGGAACATCGTAGTTTCCCCTTCTACCATCCTAAAATTGTAGTGATGGTCTGTTGTTTTCAAAATAACAAAGAAAAATAGAACTCTCTGCCATTTGCTTGAGGTCTATAGCAATTGGCTTGAGCATTAGGAAAATACTGAGACAAAATTCATCCATAGTATTAGAGAAGAATGACAATATTTCAGAGATTGTTAAACTAAAGGTTCAACTGTAAAGGAAGTACGAATCATGGAGCATTTAGGATTACAAAGAGTTTTTCACTGTCAAGTATCTTCTGCTTAATTTTAAACTGAATTTCAGGGAGTACCTGAGATCTTCAAGTCGGAGAATCATAAACTTGCAGATATCATGCCCAGATTACGACAACATGGGTTTTTCCCATGTCTACCTTAAAAATGTTAATAAAATTCACATAGAATCATAGAAAATTTACGGCACAGAAGGCGGCCAATCGGCCCATCATGTCTGTGCCGACCAAAAATAAGCCACCCAGCCTAAACTCACTTTCCAGCACTTGGTCCGTAGCCTTGCAGGTTACGGCACTTCAGGTGCACATCCAGGTACTTTTTAAATGAGTTAAGGGTTTCTGCCTCTACCACCCGTTCAAGCAGTGAGTTCCAGACCCTACCACCCTCTGGGTGAAAAAAATTTTCCTCAGCACCCCTCTATTCCTTCTACCAATTACTTTAAATCTATGCCCCCTGGTCACTGACCCCTCTGCTAAGGAAAATAGGTCCTTCCTATCCTATCTATTTAGACCCCTCATAATTTTACACATCTCAATTAAATCTTCCCTTAGCCTCCTCTGTTCCAAAGAAAACAACACCAGTCTATCTAATCTTTCCTCATAGCTAAAATCCTCCAGTCCTGGCAACGCCCTCGTAAATATCCTCTGTACCCTCTCTAGTGCAATTACATCCTTCCTGTAATGTGGTGACCAGAACTGTACGCAATACTCAAGCGGTGGCCTAACTAGTGCTTTATACAGTTCTAGCATAACCTCCCTGCTCTTATATTCTATGCCTCGGGTAATGAGGGAAAGTATCACGTATTCCTTCTTAACCACCTTATCTACCTGTCCTGCTTCCTTCAGGGATCTGTGGACATGCACTCCAAGGTTCCTTTCTTCCTCTACACGTCTCAGTAGCCTCCCATTTATTGTTTATTCTCTTGCCTTGTTTGCTCTCCCCAAATGCATTACCTCACACTTCTCTGGATTGAATTCCATTTGCCACTTTTCTGCCCACCTGACCAGTCCATTGATATCTTCTTGCAGTCTACAGCATTCCTCCTCACTATTAACCACACGGCCAATTTTTGTATAATCTGCAAACTTCTTAATCATGCCCTACAGCTAAGTCCAAATCATTAATGTATATTACAAAAAGCAAGGGACCTAGTACTAAGCGCTGCGGAACCCCACTGGAAACAGTCTTCCAGTCACAAAAACACCCATAGAACCATAGAAAAGATACAGCACAGAAGGGGGCCATTCGGCCCATCGTGTCTGCACCGGCTCGAAGAACAACCAGGTGCCCATTCTAATCCCACCTTCCAGCACCCGGTCCGTAGCCCTGCAGCTTACAGCACTTTAGGTGCAGGTCCAGGTACCCGTCAACCATTACCCTTTGCTTCCTGCCACTGAGCCAATTTTGGATCCAACACTTGCCACTTTCCCTTGGATCCCATGGGCTTGTACTTTTTTGACCAGTCTGCCATGTGGGACCTTGTCAAAAACCTTGCTAAAATCCATATACACTACATCAAACAACCCTTCATTGATACCTCCTCAAAAAATTCAATCAAGTTAGTCAGACACAACCTTCATTTAACAAAACCATGCTGACTGTCCTTGATTACTCAGTGCCTTTCTAAGTGACGGTTTATCCTGTCCCTCAGAATTGATTCCAATAATTTGCCCACCACCGAGGTTAGACTGACTGGCCTGTAATTACTCAGTCTATCTCTTGCTCCCTTTTTAAATAACGGTACAATGTTAGTAGTTCCCCAATCCTCCAGCACCATGCGTGGATCCAGTGAGGATTGGAAAATGGAAGGCTTTACTCCCAGGGCTGGTCAACAATGTTTCCCGAATGAAATATTATGCCAATCTCAAAATGCACTTCTGTAAAAAGAAATCTTGACACTATAGGTGGAAGCTGGTCCAGACTAGGAGGCTTTCTTAGTTGAGTAACAGTTTAAGATGGTCACTTGAGGAGCACTATTTATAAGATGTAAGAAAAGAGGGGGGGTGATATGGTTCTGGCTAGAAATATGTTAAACCATTTAATAGGATAATTTAGGTCTCCAGTTCACTGGTGACAGTGTAGTTGCTCGGGGAATTCTTTAGGGCAGTGATTTTCTATGGTATACCGAGAAAAGAAAGTGTTTCCTGATGATCCCTGTTGCTAAAATGTTGATCTTATCAAGGTCTGCAGAGAATAATGAAGTGGAGATGCCGGTGATGGACTGGGGTTGACAATTGTAAACAATTTTACAACACCAAGTTATAGTCCAGCAATTTTATTTTAAATTCACAAGCTTTCGGAGGCTACCTCCTTCGTTAGGTGAACGATGTGAAAATGAAATCCTCGAGATGAAATCGCATTTATAATTCACAGAACAATGCTTGGTGAGTACAGACAGTTTTTTCAACTGCCCGTTGCCAAGGCAATCAGTGTGCAGACAGACAGGTGTTACCTGCCAGGTCTCACAGAATATACAAATCACCAAAAAAAACAAACAAAAAAAAACAGAGATAGAGAGGTAGAAACATAGAAAAGACAGCAACTGACCCGTTATATTAAAAACAGATAACATTTGTTCGCTGGTGGGGTAACGTGTAGCGTGACATGAACCCAAGATCCCGGTTGAGGCCGTCCTCATGGGTGCGGAACTTGGCTATCAATTTCTGCTCGACGATTTTGCGTTGTCGTGTGTCTCGAAGGCCGCACGAACAGGAGGGTTCCCTCCCAGTCGGGGAACACTTCAGCAGTCATGGACATTCATCCACCGACCTTCGGGTAAGCGTACTCCAAGGCGGCCTTCGAGACACACGACAACGCAAAATCGTCGAGCAGAAATTGATAGCCAAGTTCCGCACCCATGAGGACGGCCTCAACCGGGATCTTGGGTTCATGTCACGCTACACGTTACCCCACCAGCGAACAAATGTTATCTGTTTTTAATATAACGGGTCAGTTGCTGTCTTTTCTATGTTTCTACCTCTCTATCTCTGTTTTTTTTTGTTTGTTGTTTTTTTTTGGTGATTTGTATATTCTGTGAGACCTGGCAGGTAACACCTGTCTGTCTGCACACTGATTGCCTTGGCAACGGGCAGTTGAAACAACTGTCTGTACTCACCAAGCATTGTTCTGTGAATTATAAATGCGATTTCATCTCGAGGATTTCATTTTCACATCGTTCACCTGACGAAGGAGGTAGCCTCCGAAAGCTTGTGAATTTAAAATAAAATTGCTGGACTATAACTTGGTGTTGTAAAATTGTTTACGAGAATAATGAAGGAAGAAAATTTACATAGATTTTCTCAAAGTTGTAAATGGAATTACTAATGATTTCACAATGTTGCAATCACATCATTTCAGATGAAGAAGGTTATTTAGCCATCTTAATTCATCCATCCATTAAGATCTTAAAGTTGCAGTATCCAATTGTTTCTACTGATTCCAGGGTTTGTACATCCACTACTCTACTCAGAAGTCCATATCATGTATTTATCACTCTTTGTGTGAAGATGAATTTCCTGATGTCAGTCCTAAATGTGGCTTTTGATAGTTTGAACCCGTAATATTTTGCCTTTCTTTGACCAAGATCATAAACTAGAATAAATTTGCAACTTTAAAAAGATCTATATCTACAAACTAACAAAAAGCTGCCATGAAGCACAGCACAGCATATTTGAAAGTGCTGGATGAGAACAGCATGCTCAAAATTAATTTGCACACCATGAAATGTTTTTTGTTTACAAACTAATAGCATGAAATATAATTTTCAATGTACTACCAGGTTGCATTGACGTTGTCTCATAAGCCACAATTTTTATGAATTGACGTTTCATAAGCCACAATTTTTATGAAAATCCCCAATTCCTGTTGAAAATCTAATAGTTGTTTTTCTTTTCTAGGAATACCACAGAAAATCACTGCCCCAAAGAATTCCCCGAGCAACCACACTGTCACCAGTGAACTGGAAACCTAAACTAACCAATTAAATGGTCCTGCACTTAACACCCATGATGGCAAAATCAGTGATTTCCTCCCCCTCAAAATGCCATTTTTAATGTCATTACAGGCTTCATCACCATCAGATTAATCATAAATCTGCAACAAATCCACCTCATTTTTATTTTCTGACCAATTCGAAGGTCCAAAATGTATCATTTGAATTTATTTCTGAAATAGAAAATACAAAGTTTAGCCAGCAGATACTTGAAATTTCATGGCTTGTACTGGGTTGGTTAGGTCACAGTTGAAAGTATCAATAGCATATAAAAAGAAAAAGAGACACTCTCATTTCAAACTGAGGTCAAACACACATTAATTGCTGTTGATAAGGGAAGTCCTCAAATTGACCTGGAGGCAGAAATTTAGAAGCTCCTTCTAATCTGCAATTACACTGTGTCCATAAAGGGGAAGGCCATCTTAAACAAAGCTCTTTACAGCAGAATAATACATTATGTTCCTAACGGTATTAAACGGCCTATCCTCTGACATGTTGTGAGCAATGCCAGGGGAGATCTGCTAGTTTATTACTGATTCCTGACCTTTCAATGCAATAACATTTTTTGGAACTGTTGAAAGAATCGTAGCAGGGCCTGAAGAGATTTTTTAATAGCATTTTAAAAGTAGTCCTGCTACAAACTGAGGGCCAGATCACAAACAGGGCTATAAATGGTAAAACAATTTGTCTGGTGATGGCAGATGGTAGACAGTTGTCAAGCTTTCCATTCAACCTATAGCCTAGAAATTCAGGCGTGGCCATTTTCCATCTGAAAGGTGAGGCCCGAGGCGGGCAGTGTGCTTCCAGCTCGTAATGAGCTTGCGCTTCCTGCCCACCATGTTGAAGGCTTAGGAGGCTGTTCAGCGCCTGAGAAAAGGGCACTGCATAGCCTAACTTCTAGGCCTACATGTTGGTATATTTACTTACAAGCTAATAAAATATTTAATTTTCTACAGATCATTTCTTGCCATTTGGTACACCACAATGGAAAATAGTTGCTAATTTTTTGCAGTTCTGTTACACATGATGAATAGAAATCAATATTTTAATTTTTTTCCTTTCATAGCACAAATTGCTGGCAAGTAAATATACATTTTGCTATATCATTTTTGATAGTTACCAGAAGACAATTGTATGTATATTTTTCCCTAATGGAAATGTCTGATATAAATACAAATATTTACTTAGATTATAGAGAATAGTCATCCTATATCTGCTGCTAATAATTTAGGGGTGACCTACCTGTAAACCATTATGTGTGAAAACAGACACTTACTGGAACTAAGCCATTATTTTCACGCAGGCATGCAGTCTGAAGTTCTGATTTGAGAACTGCAATGTGTTTTTGATGTGAAGCGATTTCTGTTTCCAGAGCAGCAACCCTGGAGTTAGCCAGCTGGTAAATGTCCATGAAAGTCTGAGTTAAATTCTAGCAAAACAGCAAAAAAAAAGACACAGGTAATTATCAACAATGACTAAGCTTATACAGAAATATTTCACAAAGCATTTGGTACAGCACAATTTTACTTTATTGTAATGGCAGGTTTTAAAAATCAATTCCACTTTAAGTTGCAAATTTTAAACAACGTAGCTTTGCTAATACCCTTCACACTTATGATATCACAGCATTATAAGCAAAGCATTCTGTGTATTGAGGTGTGTGCTTATAGTGCACAACATATAATGTAACAAAGTGTAGAAATGTCAGGAGTCAAGATCCTGTAACCTTTTGACAGAGAAACTGTTATAACTGACACCCTTATAATGAGGGTAAAGTGTATAGTATATCCAAACATTTTAACAGAGTACCTTATCCTGTCCATGTACCACATCTCAAAATAATTTTTATAACATCACTTATGAAGCTTGGTAAGTTATTAGCTTTAAAGTGGCATATAGCTCTCAGAGACTAGCCTGAAAATAACAGGAAATAAAATTCTGTTTATGTGTATTATGGAGAACTGCTGTCCCAACTGTATAATATTGATCAGGCAAGATAATAAAGTTAACTGCAGAAGTGAGTCGAAATGGTACTGTAGCGCTTGTAACTTTATAGCCACTCAGATTACTATAATACAGTTGGGATTAATGGAGTTCTTCATAACAGGTAAACTATATTTCGTTCTTCAAAGAATTGCTTTCCCTTTGGAGCTTTTCTACTTCCCAAAGTGTTAACAGCAAAAATTATTTTCTAAACCTTGCTATGTATTGCAGAGATTTTAACATACCCCCACTGTGCTAATTAGAGATTGCTCCATCTTGGTGCTTCTGCAATTGAAATCATCTACTATCACCTGAGGTAAAATTAGTCCAGATAGTAAGTGTACGTTAAAGAGTCACACAATTGACATACTTTTAGTATATACAGTTTGGCATAATTAAAAGAGGGCATGTTTATTCAACTTTAACCTGGGAACACAAGCAGATATAATGATTACACTGGGGAACATAGAAATTCCTCACACGTGTGAAATTTTGTATTGTCCAATATTACTGTATAACATCATACTATGGGTGAGGAAAAATGAAGCACTGCATTCTATTATGGTAAGGCAACCTTTAGTACTCAAAATGTATGAACAAATTAATAAATAGCTGAAGTATCTAAAAACAAATTATTTAACACAATAATAATTTCAAACAGCAACATGTTCAATGACCAAACAGAAGTTCTGCGATGATAAATGCACGCAATAGAAAATAACACTGTCCAAATGCGGATCTCACTAAATGAATTAGGCAATGAGACCCTCCCATACGTGTCCTCTCCACCTGCAGCAGCTGTTCTAATGCTAGCCACAATCTTCCATGGGTTGCTTCTCATACAAGTCCAAAGTTAGCGTTCTGTCCAAGGCCATACTGTGCATCATACTATTATAATTTTGGAGACTTTCTCTGTGGCATATTGCAAGGCCCCCTTTGGAAGATCCAAGCACCAAAAGTGCTGCTTTAGCACCCCAACATGTGCTCAATGGGGCTCTGGTTTGGCGATATGTTTACTATATCAGTTCTCTGCTGGCGTATGGGGGTTGTACAATTGTGTCAACAACCTTGTTTGGACCGCATAGCTCAGAGGGTCAGTCATCAATCCTTCTCTCTCAAACAGCTGTGTCATGTTTGATTGCTTCATAATGAAAGCATAATTCATACTCCCCCACCATGCCAAGAGCCGTGCACTGAACTAGAATTATAGAAAGTTACGGCTCAGAAGGAGATCATTCGGCCCATCGAGTCCGTGCCGGCCAATAAACATCTATTCAGCTTAATTCCAGCACTTGGTCCGTAGCCTTGTAGGTTATGGCACTTCAAGTGCACATTCAAGTACTTTTTAAAAATTAGTTCAGGGTTTCTGCCTCTACTACCCTTTCAGGCTGAGAGTTCCAGACCCCCACCACCCTCTGGGCGAAAAAAATTCTCCTCAGCTCCTCTCTAATCCTTCTACCAATTACTTTAAATCTATGCCCCCTGGTCACTGACCCCTCTGCTAAGGGAAATAGGTCCTCCCTATCCACTCTATCTAGTCCCGTCATAATTTTATATATCTCAATTAAATCTCCCCTCAGCCTCCTATGTTCCAAAGAAAACAACCCCAGTCTATCCAATCTTTCCCCATATCTAAAATTCTCCAGCCCTGGCAACATCCTCGTAAATCTCCTCTGTACCCTCACATCTTTCCTGTAATGTGGCGACCAGAACTGTACACAGTACTCAAGCTATGGCCTAACCAATGTTTTAGACAGTTCTGGCATAACCTCCCTGCTCTTACATTCTATGCCTCGGCTAATAAAGGAAAATATCCCGAATGCCTTTTTAACCACCTTATCCACCTGTCCTGCGGACATGCACTCCATGGTCCCTCTGTTCCTCTACACCTCTCACTATCCTCCCATTTAATGTGTACTCCCTTGCCTTGTTTGCCCTCCCCAAATGCATTTTCGCACACTTCTCTGAATTGAAATCCATTTGCCATTTTTCTGCCCATCTGACCTGTCCATTGATATCTTCCTGCAGTCTACAGCTTTCCTCCTCACTATCAACCACACGGCTAATTTTTGTATCATCTGCAAACTTCTTGTTCAAGCCCCCCACATTCAAGTCCAAATCATTAATATATACCACAAGAAGCAACGGACCTAGTACTGAGCCTTGCGGGACCCCACTGGAAACAGCCTTCCAGTTACAAGAACACCCGTCAACCATTACTCTTTGCTTCCTGCCACTGAGCCAATTTTGGATCCAATTAGCCTCTTTCCCTTGGATCCCATAGGCTTTTACTTTTTTGACCAATGCCATGTGGGAACTTGTCAAAAGCCTTGTTAAAATCCATGTAGACTACATCAAATACGCTACCCTCATCGACCCTGCTTGTTACCGCCTCAAAAAATTCAATCAAGTTAGTTGGACAGGACCTTCCCCATACAAATCCATGCTGACTGTCCTTGATTAACCCGTGTCTTTCTAAATGACGATTTATGCTGTTCCTCAGAATCGATTCCAATAATTTGCCCACCACTGAGGTTAGACCTGACAGACCGAGTAATTATAGGCCAATCACTTTCTCCCTTTTTAAACAACGGTACAACATTAGCAGTCCTCCAATCCTCCAGCACCACGCCTGTAGCCAGGAAGGATTGGAAAATGATGGTCACAGCCTCCACTATTTCCTCCCTTGCTTCTCTTAGCAGCCTGGGACACATTCCATCTGGGACTGGCAGTTTATCGACTTTCAAAGATGTTAAACCCCTTAATACTTCCTCTCACTATGTTTATCCCATCCAATATTTCACACTCCTCCTCCTTAACTACAATCTCTACTTCGTCCCCCTCTTTTGTGAAGAGGGACACAAAGTATTCATTAAGAACCATACCCACATCTTCCGCCTCCACACATAGGTTACCTTTTTGATCTCTAATTGGCCCTACTCTTTCCTTAGTTATCCTCTTGCTCTTTATGTATTAATAAAATATTTTTGGATTTTCCTTAATTTTATTTGCCAATATTTTCTCATGCCCTCTCTTTGCTTTCCTAATTTTCTTTTTAATTTCACCCCTGCACTTTCTATACTCCTCTAGGCTTTCTGCAGTATTGAGCTCTTGGTGTCTGACATAAGCTTCCCTTTTTTGCCTTAGCTTACCCTGCATGCTCCTTGTCCTCCAGGGGGCTCTAGATTTGGCAGTCACACCCTTTTTCTTTGTGGAAACATGTTTACTCTGAACCCCTTGAATGCCTCCCACTGGCTCTGACACTGATTTACCTTCAAGTAGCTGTTTTCAGTCCACTTTTGCTAAATCACTTCTCAGCTTAGTAAAATTGGCCTTTCCCTAATTTAGAATTTTTACTCCTGTACGATCTCTGTTCTTTTCCATAACTATGCTAAATCAAACTGAATTATGATCACTACCATCAAAATGTTCTACCACCTTCTACCTGCCCAGCTTCATTCCCTAAAATTAAATCCAGAACTGCCCCCACTCTTGTTGGGCTTGCTACGTACAGGCTAAAAAACCTCTCTTGAATGCAATTTAAGAATTCTGCGCTCTCTATACCTTTTGCACTGATTGTATCCCAGTTAATATTAGGGTAGTTGAAATTCCCTACTATTACTGCCCTATTGTTTTTGCACTTCTCAGAAATTTGCCTACATATTTGCTCTTCTATCTCCCTCTGACTGTTTGGGAGTCTATGGGCCCGATATTACCATGGCGGCGGGGGGTCGATTGGGCGTGTGGGTAACGCGTCCAGTGAAATCAGTCTGCTCCGAACGCAATCGCAGGCTGATTGGATCCACTTACCTGTTCTTCCGGGTTCCCTGCTGCTAAGCTGCGCGGCGGGCGTAAGGTCTGTCAGCTGGAGGAGCTCTATTTAAAGGGGCAGTCCTCCACTGACTGATGCTGCAAGAAATAGGAAAAATTACAGCATGGAGCAGCCCAGGGGGAAGGTTACTCCCAGGTTTAATGATGCCTCACTCCAGTTCTTATTGGATGGGGTGAGGAGGAGGGGAGAGGACAGAGATCATCCCCCCAGCGGGCGGGAGGAAGCGGCTTGCCTCTGCCACCAAGAAGGCCTGGCTCGAGGTGGCAGAGGAGGTCACCTGCACCACCAACATATCGTGCACCTGCATACAGTGCAGGAGGCGCTGCAATGACTTAAGCAGGTCAGCCAAAGTGAGTACACTTACTCATTCCCCTACAATCCGTCTGCCACATCACCGCCCCCACCCCACATCTCTTTCTGCACTGCCAACACTACTCTGTCACATCACCCCTCACACTCACTCAAACCTCATCCTCATCTTACCTGCACTTACTCACCTTGCCAGTACTCATCCCGCCACTACCACACAACCCAATCCTCATTCAATCTCATGGCTCTATCTCATACTCACCCTCTCATGCATCTCTTTCACGGTCAGCCTCACTCAACCTGCCACTACCTGTGTTGCAGCCACAGGCCATGCATCACATAAGTGCAGTCGGAAGCATAAGGCAAACGTGTCGTGAGCATGAAGGGGATGCACAAGGGTGTTTGAGGGTTTGCCGTGGTTTTTACTTATATTTAATCTCTGATCAACTCACATTACATATTACATTGGCACCACTACTGCCACATCTTTGCAAATCTTGTCTGGTTTGTGCAATAATGCCCTTTCCTGAGGGTCACAATGAAGACCCAAAACTGATGCCACCCATTGTGTCACTGCAGAGTGGGTGTAGGTGTATTTGCAGGGCTCTTTTGTGTAGATGACTGAGAGACGTCGGCGATGTCCCCGGTGACACCCTGGAAGGATGCGGAGAAGTTGTTGAGGGCAGTGGTGACTTTGACAGCGACAGGTAAGAAGATGGTGCTCGGGCCAGCCGGGAGCAGCTCAGCATGAAGGAGGCTGCAGATGTCCACGACTACATGTCGAGTGCCTCTGAGCCTCCGTGTGCACTGCTGCTCAGAGAGGTCCAGGAAGCTGAGCCTCGGTCTGTGGACCCTGTGGCGAGGGTAGTGCCCTCTGCGACGCATCTCTCTCTGCGGTTGCCCTCCCTCCTGCTGTGCAGGTGGATGTGTCACAACACTGTGTTGTGGAGCTCCACATGTCAGAGGTGGACGGCGTGGCCGGCGAGGCTGGTGATGCTGTTCGCCCTCCGAGGAGGTCATGACTGCAGCTACGGCGGCCCCCATCCGGAAGATGTACATCTGAGGGGGTCCGCAAGGTAGGTACATGTGTCTGGACACCGGGGTAAGTGTGCAAGTTGGTGAATTTGATTGTTAGGAGGAGGGTGGTGGAGGCCAAACTTTGTCCAAAGTGACAGAGTGGCCTCCTGTAATGAGTGAGGGTCTCCCCCCCCACCCCACCTGTCAAATGGACCTTTGCAGCTGCCACAGGCTGATGGCTGCAACACGTCCATTTGAACTGGGAGTGTTTCCCCCAGTACGGGAAACAGTCCCAGTCAGTTGCAAAATCCCATCCCTCCTAAAATGTTATGTTAATCAGGTCTCTAAACGACCTGAAATACCTAAATAAATACCTTAAGTGGCACCCCGTCGGCTTTAATTGCCGGCGGGAGTCCCACATGCGGGGGCTGCGCGCGCATGTCAGCGCATCAGTGGGGAACCCGGAAATGGGGCGGCTTGAAGCCGGGCTCCGGACCCGCGCGGGAATCCCCGATTTTCGCAGCCCCCCCGCCACCAACGCACCCAATCGCGAGTGCTAAAATCGAGCCCTATAGTTCACTCCCACAGTGTGACTGCCCCTCTTTTGTTCTTTAGCTCAACCCATATAACCGCATTTGATGATCCTTCTAACATATCATCCTTCCTCACAGTCATAATTGTTTCTTTAACCTTCTATTTCTACACTTGCAAGCGCATGGCACTGGGAGTAATCTGGAGATTGCTACCTTTGAGGTCCTGCTTATTAATCTCTTTCCTAACTCCTTAAAATCTGCCTGCAGGACCTCATCCCTCTTTCTACCTATGTCGTTGGTATCGATATGGATCACGACCTCTGGCTGTTCACCCACCACCCCCCTCCAAAATGTTCTTGGTAACATACTTGACCCTGGCACCAGGGAGGCAACATACCATCCTGGAATCTCGTCTGCGGCCACAGAAACGGCCTATCTGTTCCCCGAACTATAGAATCCCCTATCACTATCGCTCTCCTGATCTTCCTCCCCACCACCCCCTCCTCTCCCCTCCCCTCCCATACAGCTGAGCCACCCATTAGGCTGTGGAATTGGCTCTGGCTGCACTCCCCAGAGGAGCCTCTGTAGGAGAACTACATGATTTACTTATTGTCCTTTTGCATCTTCATGGAGTAATTGTCCTTCCTGTTTAGGTTGTGCCATAGTGTCTTGTTGGTAGGCACATAAACTGCTGTATGTGTACTGTTAGTGATGCCCTGTATCTTGGAGAAAGCAGCAGTTTGGAACGGTTACTACGTAGACAGCTACTGTTGCTAGTCATTACTGCAGTGTACATAACGGGGGTGCGTTGTGACAATGGGCTGCACTTACCTCTTTAGTAGGGTGCTACAGTAAAGTGAATGACCCCTGTAAGTAATTTGAGATCCGTCTGGTCTGAAGGTTGAGAGCAGCGGTGACCTTTAATGCCAGTGGTAGCAAAATTCTGATAGTCATCTATCCCTGCAGGCCTTTTTAGACCAGATCGCACACCTCAGTCACAGCCTCTTTATGCACTGGCCACGTAACTGATTATGTCGGAACAGACCTGCTGTCTGGAGTAATATTTGCTGCTTTCAAAGCCCTTTGTACTACCTGACTACACTCTGCTCAAGGGTATAGATGAGGATGTATGCCAGTATATGGCATATACCCACTTCAAAAATTTTGGCTGGCAAGCAGATGTTTGTTTTTTAGCTGTGTAAATGCCAGCATATACTTGCTTCAATCACTGACCTGATGGGATTCCTCCCCTGTTGCAGAATAGAGTTAATGAGAGGATGACAGTGCAGCTAGAGAGCTAGCAGCAGTGGGAGACGCACAAACGTTGGTACCACAAGACATGCACAAGGTACAGCTGGCTTTTACTGTAAAACTTCCAGGACGGAAGTCTCACAAATGATGGCTGGGTGGCATCTGGTGGTTGACTGCTGCTGGTGGCTCGCTTCTTGTGGCTAGCTACTGATGGCTGAGGGCTATCTGGGTGCTAATGGTAGCTGGCTGACTGATTTCTATTCTCCTGTTGCTAGCTGGTTAGCTTGATTCAGCTACTCACTGGATAAAGTCAACGATGCAGCAGCAGAGCGTGTTTTGTATGTTTTAATTTTATGGTGCGTTTTTGTACATCATAAAGCTGTATACACTTCATAAAATACTTATGTAAATATAAACAGTATATTCCAAAATGTAATACAGCATAAATAATCAATCTTTTCTGGGTGCTCCCAGACCTGTGGTGAAAATAATTCTCTGTACGATGTACACTCCATGGTGGCATACTTGCCAATTGCCACTGCAGCCTTGTTCTCGAGCAGAAAACTGCGATATAGTACTTACCTCTCAAGGTTGTGAGAGGTATCTTTCCCTTCTTTGCGGGCAGAAACACCAGTTCTCACCTCAAGTAAAATACTCACTTTTTGATTATCATTCCTAGCTGAATAATTTTGCATGAGTTTTTTTATGATTGACCTTTAACAAGAATTTAACAAGATAAATTGGCCTTTTTGCTTGTGTTGCTTAATTCATTTTTGGAGGGGCAGGAATGCTCAAAGCAGAGACGAGCATGGATGTTTGTGCTGTCCATTGACATTACACCACTTTATTCTCACTTCTACTTTACTAACATTACTGATGACAGCACTTTTGATCCCTATGGGTCCAAAAGGTGTAAAAATGTCATTTACCTCAAAATAATTTTGTTTTTAATCCATTGTAATTGTGTGGGCTTCATTCATTCAAATTAATCAATTTTTTTTAAAGTTCTGAAAATTGCTACCTTTCACCTGTTGGTCCATTGCTGGTACTGAAATAGAGGGAGTTTCACTATCAGAATCCCTTGAAAAATCAACCTGTTAAAAAGAATTAGGGGGAATTTGAGCCCCCTTCAAATTTTTTTTTAAAGAATCAGTTTGCTCAAGTGTCACCACACCCCAGCATTTGCAATCATGATGTTCTCTCGAGGTTCTAGGGGAGGTTTTAAAGCATGAAACATAGAAAGGGTGATGGATACTAGTTAGCGCCCATACTGTCCTTTGAAGCTTTTGGAATTATTTTATAATTCAGGAGAATAGAATTCCCTTTTAATTGTTATTCAATGCCATTTACCCAGTGGAGATTAATGGACATTTTTTACTTGCTAGTTATATTGTTTGACGCAACCACAAATTCTGTAACCAGCAGACAAGGACTCAAGCTCGGGAGAGGAAAGGTGAACAGTTTACATTTAACACAGATGGTGAATATATAGAAGTGTATCCCCAGGGAGCCAGATTATATTGGCAAATTCAACTGCGAGCTTAAGATTTTTTTTGGCAAAAGGAATGGTATGTAATAAATATGGTCAGGGGGACGATTTTCAATGGCTGGCCGCCCATTTCTCACTTGAGAAACAGAGAGGGGGCAGCTTGGCCACTCCATTAACACCCAAGACCTGCCTGATGCCAGTCTGTAATTGGGCGAGAGGCCCTCCTGCCTGATGCAGGTCTATAAATGGGCGAGAGGCCCTCCTGCCCGATGCAGGTCTATAAGTGGGCGAGAGGCCCTCCTGCCTGATGCAGGTCTATAAATGGGCGAGAGGCCCTCCTGCCTGATGCAGGTCTATAAATGGGCGAGAGGCCCTCCTGCCCAATGCAGGTCTATAAATGGGCGAGAGGCCCTCCTGCCTGATGCAGGTCTATAAATGGGCGAGAGGCCCTCCTGCCTGATGCGGGTCTATAAATGGGCGAGAGGCCCTCCTGCTTGATGCGGGTCTGTAAATGGGCGAGAGGCCCTCCTGCCTGATGCAGGTCTGTAAATGGGCGAGAGGCCCTCCTGCCTGATGCGGGTCTGTAAATGGGCGAGAGGCCCTCCTGCCTGATGCAGGTCTATAAATGGGCGAGAGGCCCTCCTGCCTGATGCGGGTCTGTAAATGGGCGAGAAGCTCTGCTGCCTGATGTGGGTCTGTAAATGAGCAAGAGAACCGCCTGATGTGGGTCTGTAAATGGGGGAGAACACCGCCTGGTGCAGGTCTGTAAATGGGCGAGAGAAACGCCTGCTTATAACAGGTGGGAGGCTGCTTAAATATGTAAATCGGGATCCTATGCTGGGTTGTCGTACCCTGAATGCAATTTTCAGGTACATATGGACGGTGCATATGCCGTGCACACTCCGCCCATTTGTACCAGGCAGTAAGCAGCCCAATTAGCGCCCCTCACTGAGACCACTGGAGGCTGCACAAAAAGCAACCCAGGAATCTTTCAGGTTTTTTTTTAAGTGGGCCCAGGAAGAGCAGGCCCCCCCCTCCCAAAAATTCCACCCACCCAGAACTGGCCAGCTGTAGTGGGGCACCGACTTGCCACCCACAGCTCACCATGAGCCTGATGCCGACACGAATGCCATGGGCGGTCGATGCACCCATGGAATGTTTTGAATAGTTGGACCAGCCAGATTGACCACAGTGGTCTTTTTGACTCCTATACATTCCTATGTTACTATCTTTAATCTGCAAGTGTTGATGATATAATTAGAGGCAATACCTCAGAAGAATTAGTGAGCCAAATAGTACAAGAGAACTCAATTAGCATCAATCAGCTGAAGTTAAAGTATCCTAGGTCATGGTAGTTAGCAACCAATGCTAATTTAAATACTTTATACAATCAGAAACAACAAATCCTTCAAGCCAGTACAGTAGCTGCAAGAATGCCATCAGGACTCACTGTTTAAACAAATCATAAAACAAAAATAAAACAGAAAACATCGAGTCTACAACACAGAAACAGGCCCAACTGGTCTGCTTGCATTTATGCACGAGGGAGAAATGAATAGAAGTATTTGCTGCTAAGGTTAGTTGAAGAAGGGTCGGAGGAGGCTTGTGTGGAGCATAAGCACCGGCATAGACCTGTTGGGCCGAATGTAATTATCAGTACAATTGAATACTGTTGTAAGAACATTGATGAGAATTTCCCCAAATAGTTTTGTTACTAAGTCGTGACTATCTAATATGATCCATGATCTGCAACAGTAGCAGGTTCATTATACTGTAAAACTTGGCATTTTGGAATATAAGCTTTGACATTAAAAAGTTTTTTGAAAAGGAAGAAAAGTTGGGTATGAATGCATTTCTATTCTTCCCAGGCTACCAATTTAACAAGTGGATATATAATTAAACAAAGTAGGTTTTTCGTGTCCTTGATTATATGATTATTAAGGGAATTTCATGTCATTATTTAATATACTTTTGCCATTATCTATGTCTCCACTGGGGTTATAGGTTTACAGTTGATCTTAAATGTTTTCAAATGCTGAAATCAACCAGTATTTCTTTCATTCAGATTTGTCTTTAATAGTAGTTGATCATAATTGAAAATTGTTAATAGTTGTATTAAATATATAAACTGCGAACTTGGTGATTCTTATGTAGTGTATTTTATTAAACTGAGCATCCTGGTGGAATTGCTACAAATTTATCGGATTTCATCATTTTCAAACTAAGATTAATTACCTTATACAGCTGTGTAAATTTCCTCAATGTACAAACCTAAAATTCTCAAAGTCTGGGTACCAAATTAGCTGTTAATTAACCATTTAAAATGTGCAGTACATGGTATAGCAATAGTATGTGCATTTTATTTTCTCTCTCTCTCTCTCTCTCGAGATATTTTTTCTTTCCAATATTGTGTTATAAAGTAGTGTGGCATACTCTATGTGCAGTAGGCACATTTACACTAAGGTCTTTTTCTTTTTTTATTGTTGTATTCAGAAATATTGTATTCCAGCTTGATAACAGTGGTATTTTTCATATTCATAGCAGCATTTCCAGTAACTGCTTTTGCTTAAATTACCATGCAGAATAGGGCAAATCAGGGTCAGTTCATGTCAGCTACTTCAATCTGGGGAACTTCATCAGCCTTTGTTTCAAGGCATTATGCAAAGAAAACTGACATTAAGGGAGCCTTAACTGACAGCAAATGAAATCAATCAGCGAATCACTAAGCCATAATAAACAATCAGCTGCTGAGTTCTAGATTAACTCTGTGCACTGTGGCAGACCCTAACCTGGAATGAAGCAACCTCCAGTCCATCCTTAAGCCCCTTTGCTCCAAAGGTCTCCAGGTGCAGCTCCGGTAGCTGCAGAGTGAAGTCATTTCTTGCTGTCACAGACCATGACAGTGAGATCTGATCTCTGACCTGAGGAAGAGAAAACAGCATCAATGGTAATTCCCCTTCAGACACATTAACTAGGATGAACTGGGTCCCCTCGAGTCCGTTGAGTGGACTTGCATTGATCGCTAGGCCTGAAATCCATGAATAAATTTAAGACTAATTGATTTTTTGTTGCAAATAAATCAGTAAGTCAGAACAGCCACTGAGAATTTTAAAAAGATAGTGTAGTATTATCTGATTGAATTTTTTTTTTAAAAAGTTGCCAGGAGTCTTTCTCAAGTCACTAAAATACTTTTCTTAAACCCTTGAGCAGTTAAATTCTTATGACCAAGTCTATAAGAAGCTTTTCAAAGCACTGTGGTTAAGCAGTCTCTAGGCCATGCCCTTGCATTTAAAAACATTGCACAGTAAAACATTAAAGACAAGCGCAAGTTATATACATGCAGTAACTGGTTTTGATCTTGAAGGATTTAACAAGCAAGCTGTTAGTATCACACTGCCACCCTGTGGAAAAAGACACTTTTCTTTCACTAAGTTATAGAACGAGTCAACCATCTGCAACACAAGTCTTACCAAGGTTAGAACATTTTTACGAAACAGTGACATTAATAATAAACTCACAGAAGTACTAATTTCAACAAAGATATGCAGACTTTTTCATAGCAATTAGTAACCATCTTTGGAAGTAAGTGAGACTTGGCTTATTTGAATGCAAAGTAATTGATTAAAAATCATTGCAAGATATAATTTGCAGTTTCAGAATCTAGTCCAGCATGGAAAGAAAATGTATCTAGACACAGAAATAACAATTATTTATTTTGGAAAACTGGCTGAAATATATACTTTCTTGTCTAATTTCACTGAGTATATTCAACAGAAATAGGTGTTGTTTACTAAAATACAGATGAAAAATAGTCAATGGAAATCCAGTACTGTTGGTGTTAGTGGCCAATGAATAAGTTGGCATGAATTAGTGGTGTGTTGATCATCACAGCTATTTCAGCACTTAGTTTTACCTCACATCAAAATTAATTCTGGTGTGTATTATTCAACAGAAATACAGACTTCTTGTTCATCACTATTTCTTCATGAAAGTCTTTAATGTTGCACTTCTAGAAACAAATTTGTGTTTTTCTTCAGCACTAAAAGCTTTAGGTACATTCAAGCTAATAAGATCCTTTCAAATGAATTACCATTCCACTATACAGATATGTATAAGTGTTAATTCTACTGTTAAATGTCAGTACTAAAAATATAGAAAATCAAGAAAATGTGATAGATTGTAACAGTTGTATGATTCCAGAGAAAGTAAGCAATATTACATAGTAATTTTAGAGAAAGTAGGCACCATTATATATCGAAATCTCATAATACAATTACCTTTGGGTCATTTGTAAAAATGAATCGTGTAAAATGTGCATATAAAAAATGGTAGTGCCTAAGTAATCTGCCTATACTGTTAAAGGGCAATTTTTCCAGACAAAAAAGGCTGCTAGATAAACAAGTCAGATCTACATAAATGCCATAAATGTTGTGTGGAGTTGCATTAGAAAATCAAGAATTCTGGATGAACATAAATTAGATGAATAGATTCATGCTGTATAGGACATTTAGTGCTAGATTTTACTGCCCTTGTACAATTTTGTGATGGTATTAATGTTAGGGTCTGTGGTAGAAATGTAAATTCGCACTGTTTAAACTGGAAACCACAGTTCTCTCTACACCCATTAACATTAGCACTTGACATCTGCATTGTGCTGCTATGTGGGGGGCATTATCAGTGTGGCTCCTAGTTTTATTTTAAATGGGTGCACCTACCTTATTCTGCACATCACCCCTACTCGTACTTTAGAGCAGTATAAAATCGTGTCTCTTGCCTTTTATTGAAAATGCTTAAGACATTTATTAAAAAGAACTACAGACCACTGATCTGATGGATCAGGAACTTCCAATTGTCTTCAGCCCTTTCTTGTGTTCCTAATATACAGCACTCGGATGTAATTCTGGCATGTCCAAAGTAAAGCGGGACAGGAGCATATTTAAATAAAAAGATTACTCATTCTGGGACATGAACTGGACGTTGCATGGCACGTGGGAACAACGTTTTGCGACACATCACATGAAATTGTGTTTTTGTCCCTACTGATACCTGACACACTACATAAAAAAAACTCAGTAACTATTCATATCTCTGTCCAGCTGCTGATTTTAGGTGCACAAAAATTAGAATTCAATCTATTTCACTGCCATATCATACTTCCCACAAAAATAAAAGTTCTTGAATTAATTCTACTTTAAATATTTACACTAGTGTAACAAATCATAATATTTACAGCTCAATGTGTTACAAAAATATACAAACAAAACAGCTGCTTTGTCCCAAATGTACTGGATCATCTTAAAATATCCCAAAAAGTATCAAATATCTTTCTTCATTTGTGATCCCAGGTCAGTTGTATTATGCCCAAAAATGAGAAGTTTGGAATATTCCAGTGTAGGAACGTGCCGTCTCTTTATTCTAATTTCCAAATAGCCTTAAAATCTTACTTCTCATGTGTAATATTAGAAATGCAATTTGTTCAAAAAAATCTAATCATCATTCACTTCTCAAAGAATCACCTTCTAATAATAATACAAGATAGTCAATGATAATCTTCCACATAAAATTTCTATCAAACAAGTACTGTAGTAATAACGTATTATACTTGGTTTTAAAATGTTATTTTGTAAAATTACTTTTTTAAATAATGAAATTATAGAAATAAATATAGTATTCAAAATACTTGAATAAATAATTATTAAAAGAGAAGGCACATCTAAGAGTTGTAATTTTTATTCAAAGTACTCCCCAATTTTGTACAGAAAATAACAAATCACCAAAATTTTGTTTGACTTCTTTTAAAAGAACAGATTTTCTCAGACGCTGGAAGGTATGCGAGATTGGGTTTTCCCTCCCTGCTAGGTCACTCCATGCACACAGATAACTTCACTGCTATCTTAAGTAGTGGAGCAAGAGCCTGAAGTGTGGATGTGGGCCCTAATTGCACTGAATATTCCTAATCTGGATTAATCATTAAGATAATCAAGTTTGCAGATGCAGGATTTTCATAGAATCATAGAAAGTTACGGCACAGAAGGAGATCATTCGGCCCATTGTGTTTATTGGATTTTGGGTTTATTTAGCATGAAGAGAATGCAATTTATAAAAATATGTACTTTCAGAATAGGTTTCATTAATTTGGGAGTTAATGTTATAGTAAGAATTTTAAGATATAAAAATGTCTTTTTCTCATTTACTTCAAGTGTGGTCAACCTTTCAAATCTCAAACGCCAGGAACAGAAATTGTATCCTGATAAAGAGCCACATGTTTTAAATATAGTATGCTAGCTTCTTCACAGATATCCTCACTGCAAATACAGCCAGTACAAGTAACCAAGCAAGAGTTTTTTAAAATAGCACAACAATGACTTGCATTGTTTCCAACTATTTTCTTGAAATTTGAATTACTCTGATGCGCATTTCTTTCCGTCTCGACCTCTCTTGTTGCCCCTTTCCTCTCTCATCCCCTTCTCTGTCTTTCTCCCCTTTCCCATTGTATCTTTTCATTTCTCCCTGCGCATGTGTGATTCTCTCTCCCTCCCTCCTCCATTTAATTCTCCCTTGTGTCCCATTGCCTCTTCTTCCCTCTGCCTTTCTATTTCTCTCTCTCCAATAGTTACCAGAGATGGTTTTGTTTCTTAAACTTTTTTCAAAATTTGTCAGCAATGTCCTGCTCAGGATTCAGCAGATCTCGCAGACGCCAACGAAAGCTAAGGGATAATTCTTTTAAAACCCTTTCTGTGGAGCCCAGAGGAGCAGAAGCCCGCTCCAATCCCCCCCTCCCAGGACTTACCCGAAGGTCGCTACCGGTGATGCAGACAGCCCGATATTGAATGTCTTTTCTCAGGCGAGCTGCCTGTGGAGCTGCGTATGTCGATGAGGCCCGAGGCAAATTTCCATATTTGAAAAGGGTGATTTAACACACGTTAAATCCCTAATTTACATATTTAAAGGGCCCAGCGTCTGTTTTAGGCATTCATCTGGGACACCAAAAAAAGGGCCCCACAAATTTAGTAGTGGGACCAACGCCTGTGCACATTGGGTGCAGCCCGTTCCACTGCTAAATTGGTATGCTTTGCGCCTGATTTACAGCCGAAATAACAGGCGCACATATACCAATTTCTACCTCCATATCTGTAATAGCCACACAGATTTTTTTTCTTGACAGTTTATTTATATAACACAACAGAATATTATAAACAGGGTCATATCACAGAGTCTTGCTGCCAGAACTTTGTTGAATTTATTGTGATGCATGGCCCCTTTAAACTGTTATTCTTCTGCTTTACACAATACGTTGCCAGTAACAACTTATTGAGTGGCTCAATAGTACAGGGACTGTTGAAGAAAAAAAAACAGGGCTTTGAGGGCAGAAAGGAGAGAAACTGTGATCTAAGTAATGCTGATCATTACTTAAGAGTGCAATTCTAAAATCCAATTTTAGAAAGTAAAGGCATGACTTGTATAAAAAGTAATTTGTTTTCTGAGGAAAGTATTACAAAAAAAAACCCATGTTTTCCTTTTTCTTTTATTAAGCTTTCCTTTTATTCCAGGGCTTTGACTCTAGGACTTGGGATTTCACATTTCCCCTGTTGCTCTGCACAAGTATCATCAATATCTTGGCCGAGCAAAGATATCTACAAGATAGAAATACTGTGATGCAATTTTTATGGAAATGCTGGGTCTTCAGTGAACTAATTTTTCATGCTCTGGGCTGGACACGAGCCGTACGGAATGTACAAGAGCATATCTCCTAGGAGGCTATCAGACCTGCATGCATACACATTTTTTGCTGGTAACAATTATCACAAAAATGAACGTGTTCAGCAAGGGTCTACTCATCTCTAGCTCTGTAGTAAATGTATAATTAAATATTAAAATACTTCTGAAAAATCTTTCTTTAGCCTTTTTACAGAAATTCAGGCTGATAAAAGATAAAACTCAAGTGAATTAAAGTGCTCAGATTTTATCAACATCAAACCACAAGTGATTTTTTTTTTGCCGTCTCCATCTCCCAGCTACAGTCAATAGATCTAAATATTTTACTGCACCCTGGCCAATTTATTGTTTGATGTTTAAAAACTCACCAAAAATCAAAGAAAATTCATTAAATCAGAGCCCTCCAATGAGTTGCTATCATCTTTGAAAGTTGAGTTTAACTGCAATATTGATAATTCTCTTTTTTCTGTGACAACAGCCACTAGGGAAATGTTTGGTGTCAGAATACAAAAGAAGATTGCCAATAACAGCAGGGAACAATGTACATATGACACCAAAGACCAAACAGTGTGGTATCCTACACTGTGTTCCTGTCAATAATATCTGACCTACTACTCCTTTCTCTCCCCTTCCTGACCTCCTCCAAGCAAAGTAGATAATATCCCTATGATATCCCTTTTCTTTCTTTTTTCTACATTAAAGGGTATATATTTTAACAGGTTTTGCATTAATATGCATTTATTGGATGAAGTCGAGCTTTGGTGGGGGAAAAAAAAAATCAGCAAACTAAAATCAGCAAGACTTCATTAATGCTACCCTGAACAATTGCACTTGTGTAACTTGTGAAAGTACATATATGGTACAAATAATGAATATATGTAACCGCATATTTCAGTCATAACACTTCTTTGGGTGAGTGAATATTTACATTTTAATTTCAGAGTGAATGCCAGTCTTCAATACCAGCAGTGTGTTGAATTTACAGCATCTGCATTTCACTGCCAGATTTTCAATCAACATTTTCACATTTTTGATGTACTTTACAGTCATAAAGCTAAAAGATTTTTTCTGAGATTTCACTACTTCTGGCCAAAAGAAACCTCATCTGCGTGGCTGTATCATTTCATTGAAATTATATTGAGGATTTGTAATGAGATTGCAACTCTGAAGGAAATTGAAGACAACTTTACATTGTGGTTACTATTAAAACGCACTTTGCACTTAGTATTGTGAGCTAAAATTATTATATTCTTTAAAACTGCTACTATAAATAGACCGCACAGTGGATAACTGTGGAATATCATCTTATCCCAAATGCAAGGCAAATCTTCATAACTGATTTGTAATTTTGTCACTTGTGTTATGCATTCTTCTTTGCCAAAAGGGTAAAAATAGTATTTTACATCTACCTGTACTTCTTGTTCGATCATTCAAACAAAAAATAACAAGAACCTTTACAACATTGGATAAATACCCCATTATAGGACAACTATAAAAATTTACTTGGACAATTTACTTCAATTCGCAATAATGAACATTAAGGGTAGAAAAATGTAGAAAACCATGGAACGTTTCTTAATTATACATAAAAAAAACTGAAATATTGTAACACTACTACAATTTACGTCAGTAAAGAGCCACTGCAGTCTTTAAAAGTGTAAGAGACTCTTTAAATTATTTTACCTTACAAACCCAACCACAGCGTCTTTCACTAATAACAAAGAACGTATCAGGATTATGTATAAAATTCTGCAAAATTTTTAACGGATAAATTAAATTATAGAATACAAAAACTGTAATAACTAGAACAGGTCAATCTCATTTTAGGGGCTCGAATTTAGCAGGCCTGCGGGTTCCCAGCGGGTGGTCCTCCGGGAGCGTCGAAAACGCGAACGGCGAAATTAGTGGGTTGCCCACGCGATCGTAGCAGGCAACACACTAATAGGAATCAATTACCTGCTCCTCCGGGGTCCACGGCGCTGGCCTGCGCGTCGGTCGGGCTGCGCATGCGCAGTACGATCTGTCAGCTGGAGGCTCTCTAGTTAAAGGGGCAGTCCTCCACTGACAGATGCTGCAACCAATGGGACAAATTGCAGCATGGAGCAGCCCAGGGGGAAGGCTGCTCCCAGTTTAATGATGCCTCACCCCAGGTATCATCAGATGGGGTGAGGAGGAGGGGGAGGACACAGATCTTCCCCCCGGCGGGCGGGAGGAAGCAGCCTGCCTCTGTCACCAAGAAGGCCTGGCTCGAGGTGGCAGAGGGGGTCACCTGCGCCACCAACATATCGCCCACCTGCATACAGTGCAGGAGGCGCTGCAATGACCGCAGTAGGTCAGCCACAGTGAGAACACGAAGTCTTTCCCCTACACTCCGTCTGCCACAACACTGCCCCCACCCCAAATCTCCTTCGGCACCGCCAACACTATTCTGTCACATCACCCTTCATGCCCACTCACACCCCATCCTCATCTTACCTCCACCTACTCACCTCGCCAGTACTCATCCTGCCACTAACACGCGACCCAATCCTCATACAATCTCATGGCTCCATCCCATACTCACCCTCTCGTGCATCTCCCTCACGGCCAGCCTCACTCAACCTGCCACCACCTGTGCTGCAGCCACAGGGCATGCATCACATATGTGCAGTAGGCAGCGTAAGGCAAACGTCTCGTCAGCATGAAGGGGGTGCACAAGGGTGTCTGAGGGTTTGTCATGGGTGTTACCCATATTGAATTTCAGAGCCACAAACAGCACACATTATATTGACACCACCACTGCCATGTCTCCGCGAATCCTGTCCATTGTGTCCAATAATGCCCGCTCCTGGGTATCACTATGAGGACCCACCACTGATGCCACCCATCGTGTTACTGCAGAGTAGGTGCAGGTGTATTTGCAGGGCTCGTCCGCGCAGACGACTGAGAGACATCGGCGGTGTAGCCGGCTGCACCCTGGAAGGATGCGGAGGAGAAGGTGTGGAGGACAGTGGTGACTTTGCCAGCGACAGGTAAGCAGTTGGTGCTGGGGCCAGCCAGGAGCAGCTCGGCATGAAAGACGCTGCAGATCTCCACGACTACATGTCGAGCGAATCTGCGCCTCCCTGTGCACTGCTGCTCGGAGAGGTCCGGGGAGCTGCGCCTCGGTCTGTGGACCCTGTGGCGAGGGTAGTGCCCTCTGCGACGCGTCTCTCTCTGCGGTAGCCCTCCCTCCTGCTGTGCAGGTGGGCGTGCAACCACACCGTGTTGGGGGGATCCACGTCTCTGCGGCGGACGGCGTGGACTGCGAGGCTGCTGGTGGTGGTCATGCTCTTCGTCCTCCGAGGGTGTCCACACACCACCCAACTGGCAGGTGTTGGTCTGAGGGGTTGTGCAGGGTAGGTGTGTGGGTCCTCGGACTGGGGCTGCGGTTTCGTGTCGGTCTGTCCTCTGGCTTGGCCGGGGGGTGGTGGGGGGCAGGGGTTGCCCTATGTGACGCGGTGGCCTCCTGCGTGGGTGAGGGCTCTCCCCCGTGGAGCGCACCTTGGCACCTGCCACAGGCTGCTGGCTGCAACACGCCTGGTTTGAAGGGTCCTGTTTCCCCCAGTGTGGGAAACTGACTGCTTTGAACCTAAAATCCCACACTTCCTCTTTTGACAGCTGCTTCAGCTCATTAACTGACCACAACGAGCAGGTTAAGTGCTCTCAAGTGGAACCCCGCTGGCTTTAATTGCCTGCGGGATTCCCACCAGCGGGGCTTTCGCGCGCAGCCCCGCACGTCAGCGCGGTACCCGGAAGTGGCCGGGATTTCGTCCGAATCCGGTCACGTGATCGGAGATCGGGATTTTCGGGGCCCCCCCGCTGGAAACCCGCAGGTAACTCGACCCTAAAATCGAGCCCTAGGTGTTCTTTAACTCTTTGAACCGCTGCAGTCCTTGTGCTGAAAGTACTCCAATGATGGTGTTAGGTAGAGAATCCCTGGATTTTGACCCCACAATGATGAAGGAACATCAATTTATGTCCAAGTCAGGATGGTGTGAGACTTAGAATGGAACTTGAAGTGATCATGTTCCCACAATCATTGTTCTTGATGTTCATTGTGATAGAGGTCATGGGGCAGAGAGGTACTGATGAAGTATGCTTGGTGTATACCATATTAGTATAAGCATCAAAAGAGGCATCCAGGACACTTTGCCTAATACCTGTTGATGGCCCTTTTACCAAATTGGTATGCCCGAAAAGCAGGTCTACATGCGGCCTAACCCGCAGTCCTTAAAGGGACCGCTGCGGGGCCACTAAAAAAGTAAGTTTTTCAAAATTGCATACTCTCCCGATCGTTGCCTCCCTTCCCTGTCCTGATTGCTGCTTCCCCCACGCCCCCCAACTCTCCCGATCGTTGCTTCCCCCTCCCTCACTCTCCCGATCGCTGCTTCCCCCCTCCCTCACCCTCCTGATCACTGCTTCTCCCCCCACTCTACCGATCGCTGCTTCCCCCCTTCCCTCACTCTCCCGATCGCTGCTTCCCCCTCCCTCACCCTCCTGATCACTGCTTCCTCCCTCACTCTACCGATCGCTGCTTCCCCCCTTCCCTCACTCTCCCGATCGCTGCTTCCCCCCTCCCTCACACTCCCGATCACTGCTTCCTCCCTCACTCTACCGATCGCTGCTTCCCCCCTTCCATCACTCTCCCGATCGCTGCTTCCCCCCCCCACTCTACCGATCGCTGCTTCGCCCCTTTCCTCATTCTCCTGATCGCTGCCTCGCCTCCCTCACTCTCCCGATCACTGCCTCGCCTCCCTCACTCTCCCGATCGCTGCTTCGCCTCCCTCACTCTCCCGATCGCTGCCTCGCCTTCCTCACTCTCCCGATCGCTGCCTCGCCTCCCTCACTCTCCCGATCGCCGCCTCGCCTCCCTCAGTCTCCCGATCGCCAACATGCAGCGGCCCACAATTGAAATGGGCTTCGTCAGCAAGCTGCCTGGGGAAGCCCTGTAGACACCTGGGGCTCGATTTTAGGATCGTGTTTCCGGCGGGTTCCCAGCGGGGTGGCCCCGAAAATCCCGATATCCGGTCACGTGACCGGATCGCGACGAAATCCCGGCCACTTCCGGGTACCGCGCTGACATGCGGGGCTGCGCGCGCAAGCCCCGCTGGTGGGAATCCCGCAGGCAATTAAAGCCAACGGGGTTCCACTTGAGTATACTTACCTTGCTCGTTGTGGTCAGTTAATGAGCTGAAGCAGCTGTCAAAAGAGGAAGTGTGGGATTTTCGGTTCAAGGCAGTGAGTTTCCCACACTGGGGGAAACAGTCTCCCTCCAACCAGGCGTGTTGCAGCCAGCAGCCTGTGGCAGGTGCCAAGGTGCGCTCCACGGGGGAGAGCCCTCAGCCACGCAGGAGGCCACCGCGTCACATAGGGCAACCCCTGCCCTCCACCACCCCCCGCCAAGCCAGAGGACAGACCGACACGAAACCACAGCCCCAGTCCGAGGAACCACACACCTACCCTGCACAACCCCTCAGACCAACACTTGCCAGTTGGGTGGTGTGTGGAGACCCTCGGAGGACGAAGAGCATGACCAGCACCAGCAGCCTCGCAGTCCACGCCGTCCGCCGCAGAGACGTGGATCCCCCCAACACGGTGTTGTTGCACGCCCACCTGCACAGCAGGAGGGAGGGCTACCGCAGAGAGAGACGCGTCGCAGAGGGCACTACCCTCGCCACAGGGTCCACAGACCGAGGCGCAGCTCCCCGGACCTCTCCGAGCAGCAGTGCACAGGGAGGCGCAGATTCGCTCGACATGTAGTCGTGGAGATCTGCAGCGTCTTTCATGCCGAGCTGCTCCTGGCTGGCCCCAGCACCAACTGCTTACCTGTCGCTGGCAAAGTCACCACTGCCCTCCACACCTTCTCCTCCGCATCCTTCCAGGGTGCAGCCGGCTACACCGCCGATGTCTCTCAGTCGTCTGCGCGGACGAGCCCTGCAAATACACCTGCACCTACTCTGCAGTAACACGATGGGTGGCATCAGTGGTGGGTCCTCATAGTGATACCCAGGAGCGGGCATTATTGGACACAACGGACAGGATTCGTGGAGACATGGCAGTGGTGGTGTCAATATAATGTGTGCTGTTTGTTGCTCTGAAATTCAATATGGGTAACACCCATGACAAACCCTCAGACACCCTTGTGCATCCACATATGTGGATTGGGTTGCGTGTTAGTGGCAGGGTGAGTACTGGCGAGGTGAGTAGGTGGAGGTAAGATGAGGATGGGGTGTGAGTGGGTATGAAGGGTGATGTGACAGGATAGTGTTGGCGGTGCCGAAGGAGATGTGGGGTGGGGGCAGTGTTGTGGCAGACGGAGTGTAGGGGAAAGACTTCGTGCTCTCACTTTGGCTGACCTACTTAGGTCATTGCAGCGCCTCCTGCACTGTATGCAGGTGGGCGATATGTTGGTGGTGCAGGTGACCCCCTCTGCCACCTCGAGCCAGGCCTTCTTGGTGGCAGAGGCAGACCGCTTCCTCCCGCCCGCCGGGGGGAAGATCTGTGTCCTCCCCCTCCTCCTCACCCCATCTGATGATACCTGGGGTGAGGCATCATTAAACTGGGAGCAGCCTTCCCCCTGGGCTGCTCCATGCTGCAATTTGTCCCATTGGTTGCAGCATCTGTCAGTGGAGGACTGCCCCTTTAACGAGAGAGCCTCCAGCTGACAGATCGTACTGCGCATGCGCAGCCCGACCGACGCGCAGGCCAGTGCCGTGGACCCCGGAGGAGCAGGTAATTGATTCCTATTAGTGGGTTGCCTGCTACGATCGCGTGGGCAACCCACTAATTTCGCCGAGCGTGTTGACCACGCTCCCGGAGGACCACCCGCTGGGAACCCGCAGGCCTGCTAAATTCGGGCCCCTGAAGTTTGCCGGTCTAATGTAAATGAGGCCTGAGGCCCAAAATTGGGCGGGCCTTGGGCCTACCCGTTCCGGTGCAGGGGTTGTTCCCTGTGAGCAGTTCGCACCAGCCTGCCAGCACGAACCAATTCATAGGCCGTAGAATCCAAAAACATGTTAAATTCACATGTGGTATTTTTAAAAACACACTAATATCACTATCATTTTGAATTTGTTACAGAAGTACTGCTGCAGTTCCCAGATAGGTTGGTTTTTGTGCAATTATTTTTCCACATTGAACATTTTGCTCTTAATGTTTTATCCTGCTAAAAAAAAAATAAAACCCAAACCATCCTCCCACACTCAGGAAAGCAATTCACTTCTGGCAGTGGGCATCTTCACTGACACTGAATATATCACTCTTCATTCAACCCACCACAGCAGTGAATGAAGAGATGCTCCAAAGCAATTTTCCTTTACTCTTATAGATGTCTTGAATGAACCCTGCCAAAACATATCTTCTGGGGAAAGCCAGAGGGCAAACTTGGGATTTAAATTCCAGGGCTGTAGCTGCTCGGCAGCCTCTCAATTAATTCTAATTTTCAGATGTTACATGACTTGACTGACTTTTATATAATCAATTATTAGTACAAATATATGGGGGTCCTTAAAGGAGCTCTAATGAGGTATTCATCTGATCAAGGTTTGAATTTACCCAGCAACTATAATGGCATTTCCACCACTAAAGAGATGGAGGAAAGGAAGAAAAGTAAATGACTCGACTCGGAGAGGTGTAATCCTCATACTCCACATGGATTTAGCCTCAAAGTCTATACTACAAATGGGAACAGCTGCATATTTGCCCTTTAAGAATGTGTGTGGAACAGCCCAAGGCCATGCTTATGATACCACATGGGGTTTCCTCCCACTCAACATATACACTGCTCAGTGCTATGCCTACTTGGTTCTACTTTGTTTGCTAAAACTTTGCAAAATTTAACAAAACATTCTAATATTGGCCAAGCGCATGATCACAGTACCAAAACAGTTTCCCAATCAACAAATGATACCAGCTTTATGAGAATGAAATTGGCATTCCATTACTAAAAATGTAGCTTGACTTTCAACATTGTAGCCATCGTTGTTTCGATGAAGATTAGGTCGATATATCATGAGGAGTTTACTTAATCAAGCAAGAAAAATCACTAGGACATGTTCCTTTACACTACATAAACACCTATCTGCCAATCATCTTTTTGACCAACATGGATTGTTATAATTTAACTATTACATAATGTAGAACTGTTTTCTCTCCCAGTGGTTTAACATCAGTCCCTGTAAACTGATCTTCTATCCTGAAGTTGTACCTGGTCCATAAAACACCGTAGGCAGTTGTGTGATCGAGGATTAATAATTACCCTACTTCTTACTGGATTAAACACAAGGACTAATCCCGTGATTCTGCTCTCCCAGCAGGGGAGCCGTGCTTGCATGGGTTGGAGTTGCAGCTACAACATTAGCCAACAATTCTCTGAACTGCGCTCCCTGTGAGTGTGGCTCCCTGTTGAAAGCGTGGAATTATCCTTGCACTCACTTCCAAATGCCACATGTTAAACTCAGATTAGATTTTACAGGGCAAAACAAATAATGTATTTATTTACAATTAGCTAGAAATATGAAGCATGACAAATTGCAATACGGTCAGCATAATTTTAAAATAATCCGTGATTCAACTTCTCTTTGTAAGAAGTTCTTCCAAAAAACAAAATGTCTTTTTAACTTTGAAAGATAAAGTCCTAGTTATTGGTTTGTCTTCTCATGCCATTTTGGTATTGCCATATTCACCATCATGAATCATCTCTTCCCTCATGCAGGGAATTAAAAGCAAGTCTGCCAGCCGATCATTCAAAAAGATGCAAGAGACCTGTCATAACTTACTTTTTGAAGTCAAGTTTTCAGACAAACTTATTATATTATATTCATAAATACAATTGACAATGCTACATACCCAATTATCCTAATAAATATAATTATGCAAGTGTGGATTGACAAGATTCACACGATCCAATCAGCAGATAAAATACATTTGTCTATAGATTTTACTCAATTCACAAACAATTCTTTCAGCTAAGGCATAAGCACACAATTAGTTTGTTCAGATTCAGGGAGCTCTTGCTACTTACATCAACGCAGCCATTAGCAATTTAAATCAGCAAGTCTATATGTTCTAGGATCAAAAAATACCTTCTGCTTCTTCAATCAAAAATGAAAACAGTGAAGTATGATACACAGGCATGAACATAAAATTAACAAATAGTGACTTCCTCCCCCCACCAACAAAAGAGGCATTCGATATCTATTAAACTGAAAAGCCTGGTTTAAGTTAGATTTAACAAATAATATACTAGAAATATATGGGTTCAATCTTAAAGAATTGCCTTGCCTGTTAACCACAGATCTACAAAAATGAGACCATTGGAGAGTAGATGTAAAGCAGAATAGCTGCTGTGCACTTTACTGGAGCTTCTACAGATAGTTCAGGAGCTGAGTCACTACACAGGATTACACTGCAAAGTGATTACCAATGCACCCACTCACAAAATACCTAACGTTGTTGTTAAAGTTTTTGGATTGAGACTGTGCAGAAAGTCTTGATGGGCTACACAATGTAAGCATTCATGCTTTAAAAAAAAGTTTGCTCTGTTCAGTGGTCAAGCTGTCAAGGTTTTGACTAGTCAGCATGGGGGCCAGAGTACTCTCCGCTTACTGTCCTTTCTGGTGGGAGACAAGAATGAGTATCCAGGAGAACCAGGGGATCAGTGTATCAGGATTTCCATGGACATAATAGATGCAATCAAGATCACTCTGACCTTCTCCCTCCACAACAGAACGACTTATAGATCAGAGGAAAAAGAGGGAAAGAGCAGAACAGCTTTCTTTACTAGCAAAGTGATGGACCATCCAATGCTGAGGCTCGAGTCTCTGTGGCCTACAAGTAAGAGACAAGCAGCTGTTTGATCTTCACGGCAAGTAAATCCACTTGTGACTGAGAAGTGAGCTTTCAAGATCTTAGACCTATCTTTTCATTGCAGGATTCTTCTGAATATTGACTCCAATGAATACAATTTATCAGTAGGACTTCAGCTGTAACTGGTCATAATTTGCAAGAGGACACAAACGATTGAGCACCTGCATTGTTTGAGGCAATATTGTGAGGTTGCTCACTCCCATGTCTGGCTTTAAACAAGCAAGCTGAAAAGTATAGTTCACATATGAGATGTGAGATTATTAATGACAAGACTTTGGGCACAAAGGTAAGGCCATATGGCAACATAATATACCTGCCATTTGAAAGCACAGGTGTTGAATATTGAATGTATATCATAAACTGTGCAAAACACATGAATATTAGGTTCCTCTCACATACATGATAGATAAATAATATACTCCATACTTCACTGCATATTCTGTTTGTACCATAAAAATAGACTTTTTAAATCACTTTAGTTCAGTTAATATTATAATTGTGGACAATCCTTTAATTCTTCCTGTTGGTTTGTGAACTGGCTTTCATCTCAAAAAATATTTTGTAGTCATATTGAAAAATTGCGAAGAGGACTGAACTTTACATAAGGGGACAGACAGTGTACAATACTCGGGAATGTGACTTCAGTCAATTTTGTCCTGTTAAATTTCTAGAACCATGACTTGTCAAGTGTGTAAAATTTCTAAATAAACTAAAATGTTATTGCTAAGTTCCAGTAATAATGACCTGTTCCTCACTTCAGTTCTGATTTGGCAGCCTTCCTTGAACTCCAGACAGGGATATTAAAGTGCAACAACTTCTTATCTTTACATAGCTCCTTTCATGTGAAAAAAAGTGTCCCAAGGCACTTTACAGGAGGAGCGGTGGACAGTTACATTCCCAAAAGACTACAATATTAAAATTCATAGGATTTCAATATTTACAATTTAATTTGAATGCATCATGGAGCAGGGAATGTGAACTGGCTCTGTGAAAGTTATTAAAATGTTCTTTGTGCTGTGACCAGTGGCGAAGACTGGGGATGAGTTGTTTTTTTTAAGGAAAGCAGTCTCTGTCCAAATACCAGAATCAATTATTTAAATGAAGTGTGGACCAAAAAATGTATGGTCTCCCTGTATGAAAATATATATTTAGACCATATAACAAAATACTTTATAATTCTGCTTTCAGATCTATACAAAGACAGTTAAAAGGGCACTTTATGAAACTTAGTTTTTTTACCCCCTCCCCCCCATTTTCTCCCTTTACTCTTCCTCCCCTGCAGTGACTCATGCACGCTGTGGTACTTTAGTCAAGTGGCTGTTCCATATGTGCGGGCTTCAACATTGAGTATCATACATTTCCAGCATAGGATGCTGGATTGAGAAATAATCCCAGACAATTCTCTCCAACTGTAGGTCAGAGAAGCCAATTATTGCCATATCACCACCCATCTATGCACGCCGTCAATTGCCCTAGATGAGATGCAGAGACTCAGCATAGACCAGGGACCTGGTCTGTATGGCCAAATGCCACTCTACATTGTACATACCCTCATTTTAATCACTGAGGAACTTATTAAAAAGGGGTACTTTATGCTGGATTTCTCAAATAATCAGAAATCTATAAAATGCATGTGATATCAGAGGCTGTATTACATCATCCATGATATCCATTGTTTGTATTTATTTATTGGGGATTACCGTAAATACATTTTGTACAGCAAAATGTTAATCCCATTGACTAACATTAAGCTGCATTTTTGCAGTTTCTGTATGCTCATTTAAATGTTTCTAGCTAATAAAGCCATCAACCAATTTTGCACGAGGCAATATTTATAAAAACCATATTGAAATAATAGTTACTTTACTACACAAATTTATCTACAATGGCAGCACTGTTTGAAGTAATCATTTCCATACAATTTTATTACTAATGAGCACAGAACATGTCAACTGCAAGAAAATTTACAAAGCTTAAAATCCAGCACAGCAGTTTTACATTTTTAACAAGCATGTAAATGTTATCAAAAGACATTCAAAGAACAAAACCTGTTTTAGGCAAATGAAGATTGAGAGAGGGCATAACAAAGGCCTTTAAAATATTCTGCAGCACACATAATGTAGATGTAAGCAGGTTACTTAGCTTGGATTGTGAACACAGAACTAGAGGACATAAGTGCAAAATTAGCAAGCCTGGACAAATTATGTCAATTAACTCCATTTGAAAAGGTGAATAAACACCTCGAGTAGAAACAGGATTGAAAATTGTGAAGCTAGCTATATTTAAAGATGATCAAATACCTTATGGAACATGATGGCTCCTGACCAACTGGGACCAAAGAACTGAATAATATAGGTTGTAAGTTTAGGTAAATATGCTGGAGCTTTGTTTAATTATCTTAAAGAGAGGGCAGGGAGAAACTCTGCAGAGCCTTCCCCCAAGAAATTAAATAAGTGGATATAGTCCATGATAGCGCAACTCTGTGGAATGAGCTGATGTTATTGTCCTGAATGGTATTTTCTTCTTCCATGCTTTCCTATGTTCTTAACCTTTTCACTAAAATGTGTGCTCCCAAAGTAGTTATTGCAAAGAGGTACAACATCCAAGTTCAGAAACTTAATCCAATGAATAGGCATTGGCTCAGCCACTCTATGCTACCGTCACTACCATGATCAGGAAATGTTCTGAGCTGGAGTATGTAATCGCTATTGAGTTTAGATATTGAGGGCAGCATAACATGTTTACCCACATTTAATCTTTATAAGATGGAGTAGAAAAAACCTTGTTAAATATGGTAGTAGCCTATTTTATCTTCTACATCAGGGGCTACTCCCATTACTACAACCCAACTCTTGGCAACTGACCCCAATTTTACTAGCAACATGTCTGATATCACATCATCAAGTTACATCGAAACTACAGCACAGAAACAGGCCATTTGGCCCAACTGGTCTATGCCAGCATTTATGCTCCACACGAGCCTCCTCCCTCCTTACATCATCTCACCCTATCAGCATATCCTTCCATTCCTTTCTCCCTCATGTGCTTATCTAGCTTCCCCTTAAATGTATTAATGTTATCCTGCATTTCCAGGCATTCCTTAAATATTTCAAGTGATTTAAATTTTTCCTTCAGTAAGATGAGGCTTGTCTGAATGTTGTAAAATTGAACCAAGACATTGTGTACTGCCCAGCTGTTTTGTACATGCACAGCTTTGATCCATCAAGGATTTTACAATCTCTCTGTAGCTAAAGAATCCTAAATTTAATTTGACTAGGTCAGAATGACATGAAGCGATACAAGTGATGACACACTGGACAGTACAACTGGTTGATGATGACAAACTAGTGTAAATATCTAGCACCTGCAAATCCTACAAATTGATCAAAAGAATGTCTGCAAAAGTAATTTAGCCACATCTCCCCCCATTGTTGGGTCTGACATAATCTAGGGCAAAGTCTACTGCTAGTTTGCTTCTTTTGCTTTCAATCGCCAAGCTGCTATTTTACCCTGCGACATAAAATCAACATTGTAACTATATACAAATAAAGATATACTAAAGTAGAGAAGAAAAAATTCTACTTAGGAAAACTTGGGAAGATCGAATTCAAGATAGGTTTTCAACTATGCCAAAATAGATATTTTCCTCCAGAATTCAAAAAGTTGTGAACTATTTATTCCTATCATTTTATCCCCTGCCCGAGACTCTGCAACTTTGCCACTGATTCCATCTCCCTTCCTGGCAATTCTCTCAGGTTAACCAGATCATTCGTAATCTTGGCATAATATTCGATTCTGACCTGAGCTACAAACCCCATATCTATCCATCATCAAAATTGCTTATTTCCAGTTTTGCAACATTGCCTGCCTCCGCCCCTACGCTGATGTAACTCTTATACATGTCTTCGTCGCTTCCAAATTCGACTATTCCAACACCTTCTTTATTGGCCTCCAAAATTCTTTCCTCATAAACTCCATATCCTGTCCAAATCTTCACCTGTCCCATACTGAATTTAATCATCCATCACCTCTATCTTCACTGGCCTTTACAGGCTCCCCACTCCCCAAATATTAAATCCCTCCACAGCCTTGCTCCACCCTAGAATCTCCCCCAACCCTAGAACCCTTCCCAAGGACTCTGTTTTTCTGATTCTGGCCTTCTATTCATTCCCTCTGCTTTTGCCCACCATTGGCAGTAGAACCTTCAGTCAAATCAGTCCTGTTTCTTGAAACTCTCTTCCTAGACGTCTTCACCTCTCTTTCCACCTTGAAAAACACTGTCCTCTTCAGCCAAGCTTTCTCCCTCAATTGCTAATCTGCCTCTTTCTGGCTGGATGTTCACTCCTAATGCCCATCTGTGAAGCGCTTTGGGATGTTTTCTATGTTAAAGGTGTTATACCAATTCAAATTGTTGCGATGTAATGCTTTTTCCTCGTTTCTAAAAGTTCTCATTGCTTTGTGATAAGATCACTTTTTGGGTGGAGTGAGGTGATTTTTCAGGACTGATTAATTTCATAAATCAGGGGGAAGAAAAAAGACTCACAGAATTTTGCATTGCCTCGATTTAGAACCGCAGTTCCTTCTGTATAACCACAGAACTAGCTTTCCCCACTATGAAATACATTTACCGTTACATCTTTGTGTGCAAATAACAATTGCATTAGTCAGAAACTGATGGGCACCATCTCCATCAGAACAGCATGTTGTGGTAGTTACGCTTTTTCAGGTAAAATCATTACTGATGGTCAATTCTTTAAAGGTCTACGATCTTCAGGGCACTGTACTTAATAGGACCAATTACACAAGCATTGGGAAAATGGCCACAAGATCACTGTGCACATAAGCATAATGGTGTAACTGAAGTAGGGAGCTGATCTCACTGGATTTGGGATGGACAGCTAATTTTATTAATTTACACTAACAAGGGATGAATATTACCAAAAGAAACAATATTTTGATTTCTGTATTCTTCTGTGAAAGTGAGTTCTTCTACACAGATATTCAGACATCTATTCTGGACCAAAAAGCTTATCCCAGTGAAAGAGAAGCAATGACAATAAATTGTACAAGTGAGAGTCAGATACCAACTAAGGGCACCTACTGCACGATTGTGCCTCTGGTGGCTATTTGAATGCAGTCAAATATGGCTTCATGGAAAAAGCACTTGATTTTGCCTCACATGAAGGGGATGAAGCCGCCCTAGACTGTATAATTTCTGCCTTAAGGCTCCCTAGAGATGATAGCCAACATCTTATGGAATAATCTCATCCATTTAATAGAATATGTAGTGAAATGCAAAAACAAAGACAAGAAGATAAGAGAGAAGGCAAAGTTGAGGATTGGCTACTGGGGCTTTCACTTTCAAGTTCAAAGTGCAATCGGCAGTTGGATCTTATCTTCTTCCCAGAGGAAAACATTTTCCTGCGTCTTACAAACTGATATGTACACCATCATTTGCAAAGGTGTCATTTGGCAAGCCTGAATGTAAGCCACTTGCCTTTCCTGTTCTATTCTTTTGTTAGTCTTACAATGCCATGAAATAGTTAGCATTTCACAACTTGCTGGAATTTGTTTTTAGTTTAATATAGTGTATGTATATTTTTATAACTATTACCATCTGCCTAGCCTTTTTTGAATGATTTGGTTAGTAAATTAATTTTTCTTTACACATATTATACACTTATTGTAGTGCAGGGACCTGTTCCTTTCTTTAAGAAAATGTCACCTCATATGGCAATAGACCACACGCTACAAAGAAGTTGCCTGTTGTGAAATATAGTAGCACAGAAGACAGCTCACTTAGTCCATAAATCTGGTGGGTTTTATCGTCTATCTCATAGTCATGAAATCTGCCAGTAACACACTATGGTACATTTGATCTATTTGAATCTTGGTTTCATCTGCTGATTTATTCAATGTTGGAGGCTGATTCCAGCAGCTGGGGTTTCATGCCAAACCTATAGATAGATCCCTGATCACAATGTTAATGTGGTGTTCAGCAGTTCGGATTCTAAAATTTTATGGCAGAGATCATAATAGGACTTGGAAAGTGAGAATGGGTTTCGGAGATCCAATCGAAATGAGTTTTCCAAACCCGAGAATGATTTGCTCTCAATGTTCGATGTGCAGTGCAAATGCACTATGGGACTCAATAATGTTGTTTTTTTAAAAAAAAGACAATCTCCTTGATTCTCACAACCAAAACTCACCAGGCACTGACTGCAGTGCATCAACATCACGGCTACTCCCTAGGATCAGCCTCCAGTGCCATCCATGACCCAAGCCAATCAGTAAACCTTACTCACTACCACAATGTACTATATACACTGTATACTATGAACATAACACACATGTTGCAACCAAAGAATAATTAGAATTAAAGAATCCCCCAAAAACACTAAAATAAACTCCAATTCCATAAATGTGATTTAATAATGTCAGACCTATAGTCATGAAATCTTACAGTAACATACTGTATCAAAAGCAAAATACTGCAGATGCTGGAAATCTGAAATAAAAAAAGGAAACGCTGGAAATACTCAGCAAGTCAGGCAGCATCTGATGAGAAAGAAACAGAGATAACATTTGAGGTCGATGACCTTTCATTAAAACCGGAAGAAGTTAAAGGTTTAACAGTTTTTAAGCAAGTACAGAGCCAGGAAAAAGGTGGGAGGGAGGAAAAGCCAGAGAGGAAAGAACAAAAGGGAAGGTCTATGATTGGGTGGAGGGCAGGAGTGATTAAATGACAAAAGGGATGATGGTGCATGGCCCATCTAGACCCATCTATTGTTTCTTTACTTGTCCCATTACCACCCTCCTTGCCCTGCAACGTCATCCCTTTTGTCATTTAATCACTTCTTCCCTCCACCCTATCACAGACCTTCCCTTTATTCTTTCTTCCCCTCCACTCCACTCGCCCCCCACCCACCCTTTTCCTGGCTCTGTACTTGCTTAAAAACTGTTAAACCTTTAACTTCTTCCAGTTCTGACGAAAGTTTATCGATCTGAAATGTTAACTCTGTATCTTTCTCCACAGATGTTGCCTGACCTGCTGAGAGTTTCCAGCATTTTCTGTTTTTATCACAACATACTGTGGTGCGTATGATTCCATTGAATTTTACTTTCATCTGCTGTCCTGGTCAGTGGTGGACTCTATTGTGGATTCAAGTGAAGGGAAGAGAGAGAACTTTTTGAAAAACAATGTAATTTCATTTACAGCAGTGATTTTAAAACATAATGTTCATTAGTTTTTCCTCTGTGGGAGAAGTGGCCATATTTGACATTTTCTCATTCATTTCTTTGAATTTATTTATTTTTTCATCTGGCAGATCAAATGAGACAATCAGATGGCCCCACTGCTATTTCAACTTGTGTAATTTATATGTCCAGATTGCACTACAAAAATATTCAGAAAGTAGGACTTTTTTTTTGAGGAATTTACACAACCTCCGATTGGCTCTTTTAAGTGACATATAACATTTGTAAAATCTAAACACTGAATCCTAACTAATGGCCGTGGATTTCCTCGTAGTTTCTGCCTCTGCATCGCTGAAAGCATGGTGGAAACCCTGTTTACCACGTAAACTAGGTTTCTGCTGCATCTCTGGTGAAGTTATGGCAGTGCAGAGACAGAAATTTTCCATTGCTGGATACCTGTGAATCCTTCAGAAGTGCAATTCCCCTCTTAATTGACAGTTTTTGCAGTGTGCTTTATAGTTGTAATAGTCAAGGAAAAATCTTATGATGACTCTGAAGTCAAATCGAAATAAAGTATTCAATTATTTGGCCTTCTATCCTTCTTTACGAATTTTCCAGCATCAAGGCGAAGGCTGGCAGTGTTCCAGAATGGAACATATTTTCTACTATGCAGCTAGCAACAGTATCAAGTACTCCCAATTCGGGTTTAGCAAGACCTATACTATTCCAATAACAGGCTTAACCCAAAATCAGAAGAGAACCCCTTACTGCACTGGTGTGACATTTCTATTTCCCACACCATTTATTCTTATAGCTGTTCTGAGGCTAATTAGTTCCAAATTATGGGAAGTTTTATGCGGTGGATTCACATCCATAAGCAATTGAGCCGAGAGTGCCCAAAATCATTTCCCTTAGGATGCTTAATAGCCAAGAGAGAAGAGAGACCTTAATTTGGTGCTAATTGGCCTCAGAACAGCCGTAAGGATAGATGGTGTGGGAAACAAAAGCGCACAAGTGAACCACGGGTGCTTTTCTGAGTTTAGGTTAAGGTCTATTGTTGAAGCTGTGTAAGCTGGCAATGTTGGATTTAAACCCAGGTCCTAGATATATATAAAAAAACTTTTAAAATCTCATGAAACAGTCCTGTGTAAAGAAGATTCAACCGATGATGTTTACCATTTTTTTTTATAGGAGCAAAGTATTCTCTTCCCCACATATGTGTGATCACTTTGTAGACTGCACACATAATATTCACACAGTTAATAATAATTTCAAAATACATTTACACTACCTGCTGAAAGGCGACATCCACACCTCTCAGGTAACTAACCACGTTTTCTCTGTCTCTGTACAGGAAAAAAGATTTAGCATAAACATGAAAGAAAGAAAAAAATCTTAACTTTGCATAGTAATAAGTAGTTCATAACAGAAACACCTTAATACAGCAACCAAATCTAACCTTGAAAAATGCTCTACTATAAAATCTAGGGAAACATTATAGCTTTGTGCATTAGATTGGATATGAGATTGGTTGCAATTGTATCATTTATCATTGTAAAACATTGTAGTCAATCATAAGACTAAATTTAGTAAGGTTTACATAGGATAAGACTTCAGTATATTTAAAAAGATGACATCCCAGCAGTTACAAAGTTAATTTGTGGATAATGTAGATTTTCAAAAAGCATCCATGTACTAAAATGCCTGAAATTTAAAAAAAAGGCAGACTTGAATTTATTTGGTGCTTTATATAAAAACATAACTTTGCAAACAATTAACTACTATGGACTGCAGAAAGTGTTGTTATGCAGGCAAATGTGACAAGATTCCCTAAGCTACAATGAGAAGAATGATCAGTTAATATCAGCCAGGACTCCTGTTCTCTTCAAATAGTGCCATGGAATCTTTAGTATCCACAGAAATCATTATAACAAGCAAGTGGCCCTCAGTTTAACGGACAGCACCTCCCTCAGTACGGCCCTGGAGTATCAGCCGACATTATATGCTCAAGTCCTGAGTGGGGCTTCAACCAATGAATGTCTGGCTCGAAGGCGAGAGCCAAGCTGACACTCTATTTAACTTACATTTTAATATGGGCACACAATGTAATGTTTTGAACTGATCTTTCAACCAAAGTGTATGATGAGCCGGTTACAAAAAATTGATTTCTTGTGAGTAATATCTAAGAATTCAACAGAAACCCAGCTGTGTGGAAAATACTGAACATTTATCTATACAACAGTGATCTTGTTTAACATCTGCACCTTTGTATGACGTCTTTTATATATTAATCAGATCCACACATATTTAACAAGCAACCCCGGTCTTCTAGAGATGCTTATATCCATTTGCCAGGAGACTTAATTCTTTGTAAGGCTGTGGTTTATTTTCCCTATTTCATTAACATTCTGAGTTGTAGCACTGTTGACACCACAACAGAAAGTCCAGCAGTTATTTAATGTTTTTATGTCAGCTGAAGTGTGTTGTGTTAATAGAGTTATTTTATCCTTTCAAAAGATTTAGAAATGTATTTCAATACTTAAAAAGTTGGATTACTATTTTAATTGACCAAAGACAATTCACAATTATTGAAACCAATAACTGAGGCCACAAATACCTAACTACACTAAAATAGCTTGTCAATATTTACTTTTTGCTAGGAAGAGAAATGTGGATGAATATTAAATGTTCCGTCAAATACAAATACATCCTCCAACGTTAAATGCAGGTTATCTGTGAGACGCCAAACAGGCGAACCAGTGTAGCTCGTCAGATTGAGGCCTCAGGATCGGGCCGGGCAGTCGCCAGCAAGGTAAGTTGCTAGGGGTTGGGGGGGGGTCGCGATTTTGGAGAGTGGGGTCTGGGGAGGCAGCAGCTCAGATTACATTTGCACTTCTGCTCCTCCAGGGCCCACAGAAGTAATTGGACACTTACCTTTGGCCGGGCCTCCTCGGTTCAATTGCCTGTGGAACCAGTTGGAGTGAACACGGCGCAGGCATAGACCACTCCTCTCTATATCATAGCACTCCGATCGATTTCCACATTAAAAGAGGCCCATCACCCAAAACAGGCGGGTGCTCTGGATACCAGGCAGTAATGGCACCGGCCCCACGCCAGGGTTAACGGGGTGGGAAGGCGACCAACTCCATTTCTAGGCCGTTAACGCCAGGCGAAGGCAGTGAAAATTGACCCCATTGTATTTTAACACATGAAAGGACATTATTACAGATGATGACATGTAGATACATTAAGGTGCCACTATCACTAAATTATCACTGCTTGGCTCAACAAGTAAATTTCTTTTTAAAGTTTCTATTTTTGTAAGTTTGCAGTTTCAGAAATCCCTTCAGAAGAGAGAATGATTGACCTTATAATTCTCAAAGGGAGATTCTGCCATTTGTTTTTGAACTTTTCCCCCAATTATTTTCTACTAAAAACCCTTCTGAGTGCCTGAATTGATCCTATTTTGTTTTAAGTATGGCCCCCAAAGCCCCATGCTCACTTTGCTGCCTTGCAGAGGGCATTTTCTGCATCTTGGATGCTCTCCTCAAGTTGACACTTGTCATGCTCCAGCTGGGCTAGGTTTTTGTTTAGCTGACGTAGAGATTGATCTTTTCTCCTTAGTTCCATCTTTGCTTCTGAAAGACTCTGAAACAGAGAACAACCTTGTTTTCATAACTTCAATTTGTGCCATTGGCAAAAATATAACAGCTAACTTCAACTGTTAACTAGAACAGAGATCTAGTAGGTAATTGCTCACATAGCAGAATTTATAGCAAAGGTACAATCTGAGAACCCATGGGATCACTGTTTTAATTTCACACGTGGGAGAACATTCCTAGATAAAATGTAGTCTTAAAAGCTTCTCAAATGACAAAATAGCATCCTCACAATATTATAAAGAAGCTTAAATACCTTCTACATAATAACTGAAAGCAACTTTTTAGTACTTTTAAAAAATATATATTTTGTCAAATTTTAACCAAAAAAGTGAGGAATGAGGAACCACTGAATTCATGCCTTCCTGAATAAGGGCTTTATAAGCTGTGAGCTTTATCACTCAGGGGTAACAAGGACTTTGGGAGATAAACCGTCGCTATTTCCACAACTAATCCTCTATCTGTTCCTCAATAGAAATTAACCCAAATTGCTGGTAGTTTGAGTTGGGGAGAAGCATTCAGAGTTCATATTCAGACCACAGAAATTTAAATTATTCAAACTTGATCTGTGTGTTTACTAAAAATAAATAAATGTCAGTACACAATTTAGGTCACCAAGAACTTGGATTGGCATATTTACATAAAAGGTTTTATGGAAAATAAGCAGATTCACAGCCAAGGGAAAATAAATGTTGAAGTACAAAAATAAACTACTATACATGTAAACTAGCTTTATATCTTGGTGGTATAGCACACTGGTCTATCAGCCCAATGCACAGTGATAGGACTTGGGTATTTGTTGCAATTTCTCCACAATGTTAGTTATCAGTTCACCCAGACCATCGGGCAGGAAAGTGGAGTTGAGGTTGAAGATCAGCCATGATCTGATTGAATGGCAGAGCAGGCTCGAGGGGCCATGTGGCCTACTCCTGCTCCTTTTTCTTATGTTTCAATGTACAATAAAGCAAGGCAGTGTGGCAATGAGTTACATAAATAGACTGATGGAACTGAACCTTGTTTTCATTACAGTAAAGATTGAGAGGGGACAACATCCCATTCAGAATAGGACGTGTATAATTCTATAGTAAACGACCCATATTTTGGCACTGGTTGGCACACTCAGGCTACAAGAATGCCTGGTGTGGACATACATCCTAGTGTGCAGCTCAGTGTGTCACTTCAATGAAATAATGGTCACTTCGTTAACCTTTGTTTTTAAATATAAAGAAATCTTGTTTGACGTTCCACTGCCCTTGAAGCAGACACCACACAGCAGGAAAATAAAGTTATTACAGGGTTTGGCACCTATATCAACTATATAGGCTGTTTTAAAAAAAAGTACAGGGCTGAGGTACCAGAGGATTACCAGCACACATGGAACCTTACCTCAGCTTTCAGTAGAAGAGTCAAAAAAGGGGAGAAACATTATGCAGTGGGGAGAGGATGGGAGGGAACAGAAATCAACAAACACGTTCAATGTGTTTATCTGGATAATTGTAAACAATTTTACAACACCAAGTTATAGTCCAACGATTTTATTTTTAATCCCACAAGCTTTCGGGGGCTTTCCCCTTCCTCAGGCGGTGTGGAAGTGTGAGGAAGGGGAAAGCCCCCGAAAGCTTGTGGGATTAAAAATAAAATCGTTGGACTATAACTTGGTGTTGTAAAATTGTTAACAATTGTTAACCCCAGTCCATCACCGGCATCTCCACATCATCTTTATCTGGATAAATAGTGTCAAAATTGTAAAAATGTTTTTCAACCAGCATGTCCACGTGGTTTATACTGGTAATGCAGAGCAAAAGGAGGACTCTGATGCATGCATTTTGGGATTATATTAAAGTAACTGCCTTCTGAAATAAAGACTTTAATTTAGGAAAATATATCATAAAAATGACTGCCACCACTTCATTCTTGGGCTACTCTGGTAGCCTGATTTCTTTTACTGCCAGAGTGGGGAAAAAAGCATTTAGCAGATATCACTGAAATTATTTTGCTAGTCAGAAAGATTCTAGGCACTATTCTGCCTGTACACTAACATTTTAATACAAGCATATTTTTTACTTATTGTACATAAATCTAAAATGTTGTTGCAATGGCTTCCCTAAATTTCCTTTGCATCTATATAGCACAAGGGGTACATCTAGATGCAAAGGAAATGAAAACTTGAAAACGTTTTTGACTTGTGGTCAAATAAGCAGAAATTTATACTTATACTAAAAAAAACAAAATAACCTACTCAACTGGCAGATTAATTTTAGTGTTATTCCACCAGCATTTCCACACATACTGAAAGAAGGGTCCACAAAACTCAAACTGCAGAACACCTGGAGTTAATTTTGTACAACAAAAGCACATTAATCTCCTCGCCAAAGAAAATACCTGCTGCATGTTGCCTTTTACATTACCTCTTAAGGTGACTATCAGTGGAGAAATTTAGAGATATAACCAGCTGCTTCTTTTGTTATTAAGAGATTGACAAGACAATCCTGGAGAACATTGGTGGAACAAAATTGTAGGAGCAATAGCCATAGTCAGCAATATTGATGAGTAAGTTGTATATCATCAGTATGTTTTCTCCTCCCTCCCTTATATTTCAATCACAGTGGTCAAATAGACCATAAAATGAGGGACAAAGAGGGGTTCCTAGGAGTGTAGTGATGATTCCATGCCTGAACAAAGCAAATTGTTTTGAAGCCAAAGCTTGTATATTATGCTTTAACCTAAACCATATAGATGAGGGGTGTAAGGGTGCTTGAAGAAATTCCAAGCAAAAACACTAAAAAGCTTTAATATTCTTCTCTGACTACCATACGTGGTTGATCTAATTACCATTATCCTCATACTATCAGATTCTCTATTGCGTGATGTAGGTGGATAAACTAGAATACAAACAGCTTTGGCTCCTAGTAAAATCTTCATTAGCTACAGCAATCAAAAAGAATGTTATTAAATTGGCCCCAAATCAGTAGAACTTACAAAACCCGGACCCCAACGTCTGCTTATTCCTGAAGCTCACAGGTTCTATGACACCTTTTGTCTCACTTGCCAATCAAACTAGCACAAAAAAGTGTTGATAGCTAGATTGAACAAATCTATTATACTGCTGCAATAGCCAAATTCATAGTTGCAATCTCTTCAATGAAAGGGCAGACCACACTCATTAAAAACACAGTAGAGTCTAACAGTAAATGAGATTGATTCCAAAGTGGTAGAATAATTAGTTGTGGAATCAAAATCTGTACCTACTTGGATCCAGCTATAGTTCTGCTTACTTGCTACACATGTGAGCTTTGAAACAATAAAGGCACAATTGTACCATTTGTCTATCTTTTTCCCTAAAGTTTATCTCATTTATTTATATGTACAACTCAATAAATCTTCTCTCCAAGCAAGCAACTGCTGCATAACTCAATAAAAATAACTTAGCACAAGTGTAGGTAGCAGGGCAAGTGAGATGCACAGGACTTTGAGGGACAGGTAAGGAATGTGCCATGATTTATTTCTTTTTGTATATTTATTTCAAGTCCCATCCTCTTTTATTCCTTGATTCTAAATGTACTACTAAGTTCAATCCACTATTTTTGTTGACAACAAATTACGTAAGCTAGCAAAATTCAAATGTTGCCTCCACAACAAATTATGCCAGGAGACTTAACTGCTGCATTTTTAAAAATTTAATTCAAGGAACTGGAGAAGATTTGGCATCATGCCAGACACTCAGTCTTGCTTGCAATTCATCTATTACTCGGTCCAGAATTTTTCAAAATAACATTATTACCAAAACAATACTGTTCAAAAATGAGGAACTCAGTCTCAATACTGCTTCCAAAAATTAGGGGCCAGCTGCATTCTGCTGGGCACTATAACTTGACTATAAAATAAAAAATTTAAAAGTTAATACATATTTGTGCAAACCTGCAAGAATTATTCAGGGAAAAATGGAATTTCATAAAAACATTTTATGGGAACTTTTATGAACTATGTAAAAGCAGATTCTTTCTATTGTTACCAACTCTATCAGAAATCATTTATTTTGTTGGTGAGTAAATATTGTACCTGATGCATTTTTGCCTCCAAAGAATAGACAGGCATCAGGTTTCCACTACATTATTGCTACTTTTCAAATATGCCTATCAATTGCAACTGGATTTTAAATTTTAAACTGTTTATTGCCTGAATTCTATTTTACTCATATTATCAATCCTATGCAGCACACAGGAAAAACAGGCGGGTACTGTAACCGGCTTGCGATGATCCCTGTCTGATCTTTCCTTGACCTCTGGCAATACTTAACGCCCAGACAGTAAAGATGAAAATCCACCCCATGAGATCAATTTATTTGCGGGTTGAAAAACTGGCAGGCTACAAAAAGTGTGAATCTTCAGTGTGGAGATACATCTGGTTCTGAAGCAACGGAGTGGTTTCTTTATGTCACTTTTGATTCCAGAGAGAATGCTGCAAATAGTGTACAATGAGATGGAAAGGGAAACCATTCAAGGGCTCAGAAACATTAGCTGGTAAGTCAAAAAAACGTGCAGTTAAGCAGCACAGGTGAAATAAACTGCAACTTGCTATGCTGCAATTTAATGTGAAATTGTTGCTCATGTTTTCAGTGTTTAACACAGTGACGAATGTGCACAGTGTTCTTAGCTTGCATCTTTCTTAGGAAGTACTGGTTGGATTGGGAGCAAATTGTAATCAGCTCTAGTTTAGCCCATTACCAAATGAATTTTCCACAAGGCAGGAAAATTTAAAACAAATAATGATGAACAAAGGGATCACAAACACAGAATAATCACCTGAAACAGAGGGTTAAATACTTAAGACAGTTACAAAAATGGGTTAAGGAAGTGCTAAAGATAAAAATAATGATGTTAAACCAACATTGCGAAAAACTCCATTGTGAGGATTTGGATGGATCAGAAATTTATCGTGTTTTAGGTCATAGCACAACTTCAACCTGGCCAATTACTGCCCTGTCAGCCTACTCCTAATCATCAGCAAAATGATGGAAGGAGCAGTCAACTGTGCTATTTACTAACCAATAACCTGCTCGCCATTGCTGAGTTTTGGTTCTGCTGGGACCTCTCAGCTCCAGCCTTCATTGCTGCCTTGGTCCATACATGGAAATAGGAGCTGAATTCCACAGGTGAAGTGATAGTGACTGCCCTTGACATCAAAGCAGGGTTTGACTGAGTGTGGCATCAAGCAGCCCGAGTAAAACTGAAGTCAATGGGGGCCGGGGGAAAACTCTCCAGTGGCTGGAGTTGGACCAGGTCTAAGGACTCTGCTTGCTTGCTTCCGGTCTTGTTCCTAATGATTACTTCACGACGATCACAAGTGTCCCACAAATTTCCTTCATCATACCAGGAAATATGCTATCTGACCTAGGGAATTTGCTAGTCTTAAATCCTTTTAAATTAGCAAATATCCTGGTACACAAATTTCAAAATTAGGATATTTGGTACACTACAATAATTAGATAGCATGTTGGTACTATCCTCAAGTATTTTCTGGAGTATATTTGCTAAATATTTCAACAACTTTATCTTCTTCAAATCCACTGCCACTTTAATCTTTTGGTGTCCAACTTTATTCCAAATCTATGGGCAATTTTAATCCTGCCTGGTGGGAAACCAACAGAAAGTTGAAGTGTTTTTTTAAAAAAGGAACTGGGAAGTGGATGTGCTGTGATACATGATGGAGTGCGTTTGCGTGTAAGTGGTGACATTTTCAAATGTGACAAGCTGATGAAGCTGTGCAATTGGCTGCTGCTGCAGGTCAGGGGTGACAGGAGGACCATGGTGGCTCCCCCTTAGAGCAGTCCAGCTACATCCAGTGTGCAGGGGGAAAGGCCAGGTAGTGCCAAGTGCACGCTCATCATTGCTGCTAGAAGCCAGAGTCTGGCATTCTTTATTAATGACTCAACTGGGAGGATGAGGGATGTAGAGTGCATCCATATGCCAAAAGAACAGCTGTCAGAACTACCCATGGTCTAAGCTTCCTCACAGCATCAGAAAGAAACCAATAGATGCATCAGTATCGAATACTAAGCCCTTTACTTATCAATGGGCAATGGGGCGGGATGCCAATTAGTAATTTTAAAAGAGTTTAACTTTTCCTCAACTCAAGTATCTTCCAACAATATTTCGCAGTTAATATTTTTAATTTGATCCTTAATTCTTTTCAAGTTTGCCAACAAAGTGAATAACATAATTTGTTTATAGTTCCTGTATACCAGAAGTCCGCTCATCCAGTTTCAGAAACATAATTTATTGAAAAAGTTACTCTCCAATAACCATTTTGAAAATATTCAGGAAAACCAGGTATAGGAATAAATACTCTAACTAAACCACATGACTATAAATTTACTTTAAAAGAAATTGATGAGTAATTTCCCTCTCTGGCTAAATCCCAAAGCTACTCATTGTCTAATTACTAAAATAAAACACAATCTTTAGTGTGATCGTCCACGTTCTCAGAGTGCAGTTTAAGCTCCACATTCTCCCTCATTCATTTGGGAACTTGTCAAGGCAGACTCCAATTAAGAATTAGAAACAGTTAAGAAAGAGAATAGGACTGTATAATACAGAAGATAAACTACATTCAAAAAATAAGGCTATGCTGAAGGTAGGAAATCTTACTTTTTTACTCTTATCTTCCACATTCCTTTAAATGATGTCACTGGGGTGGACTAACGGATCAGAAGACTCAACTTGAGAATCTTCACCAGAATAAAAAAAAACATTAAAAAAAAATTGGGCCCTGAAATTAGTGAATTTCTTTGTTCGCTATTTTGGTAGAAGCATTAACCTATTTATTTTAAATGGGTTTTAATATTACCACTAAAATGGAAGCAAGGAACATTAGAATATATGGTTGTAAAGCGGTTGCACTAATACCAAAAAACAAATCTTTAATTTGGTGTTTCACCTATAAAGATTTTCTGGATGCCAAAATGTATTCCCCACTGAAGAAAGAAGACCTCACTTAATAGTCTGCTCTTCTCAGGAGTGAAATCATTTGTGGAAGGTCCCAAGAGGAACTCCACTGGATTCAACAGTCATTCTGAAGTAGCGGACCCTGCCTGTGAGGAAGAGGTAGCAATCAAAAGATATCAAGCTAAAAGGACCTATGAATCTAACCTTCATGAATGAAGTCAATATTGCTCCAATTACCCAGACTATGAAGAACCCTCAGGTTGTGGAAGGGACAGTTACACAACGATACCTTTTTTCAAATGAGCTCAAGGTCAAACAACGTGTTTGTTGGCAGAGTACAGAAAGAAACCCTGTCCTGTTTGTGCACTAATGTAACCAAACATGTCTACAGTGGAACACACCCCTTCCTTCAGGGTTGGCCCTGTAGTAGTTTTGCAGTCCATCTAATGACCATTGCTGGAATTGTCCTCATGGAGGCTTGGGGCTGTTTACTTGTGGTGGGACTATACTTTCCTCATCAATCATCCAATTTCTTGGATTCCTTCTCAAGAGCTACAGGTTTCTTACTGTACTTTGGATATTATAGTAAAGTTTGTGGTGTGGAAGTAAAAAGAGCTTCCTTACTGATGACAGGGCTCTAATGATGGTCAGCCTTTAATGGGATTCAGGAAAATTGGCAAATAAGTGAAGCACACTCGTGGTAGAGACTTAAGAATCAGACAGCACAGATTATAACAGTCCCATTTCCGTATGGTGACACAGCACAAGCAACAACTTGCATTTAGAAGAATCATAGAAAATTTACAGCACAGAAGGCGGCCATTCGACCCATCGTGTCCGCACTGGCCGAAAATGAGCCACCCAACCGAATCCTACTTTCCAGCACTTGGTCCACAGCCTTGTAGGTCACGGCACTTCAGGTGCACATCCAGGTACTTTTTAAATGAGTTGAGGGTTTCTGCCTCTACCACCCTTTCAGGCAGTGAGTTCCAGACCCCTACCACCCTCTAGGTGAAAACATTTTTCCTCAGCTCCCCTCTAATCCTTTTACCAATCACTTTAAATCTATACCCCCTGGTTATTGACCTCTCTGCTAAGGGAAATAGGTCCTCCCTGTCCACTCTATCTAGGTCCCTCATAATTTTATACACCTCAATTAAATCATCCCTCAGCCTCCTCTGTTCCAAAGGCAACGACCCCAGCCTATCCAATCTTTTCTCATAGCTAAAATTCTCCATTCCTGGCAACATTCTCATAAATCTCCCCTGTACCCTCTCTAGTGCAATCACATCCTTCCTGTAATGTGGTGACCAGAACTGTACACAGTACTCAAGCTGTGGCCTAACCAATGTTTTATACAGTTGAAGCATAACCTTCCTGCTCTTATATTCTATGCTTCGGCTACTAAAGGAAAGTATTCCATATGCCTTCTTAACCACCTTATCTACCTGTTCTGCTACCATCTAGGATCTGTGGCCATGCACTCCAAGGTCCCTCACTTCCTCTACACCTTTCAGTATCCTCCCATTTATCATGTACTCCCTTGCCTTGTTTGCTCTCTCCAAATGCATTACCTCATACTTCTCCGGATTGAATTCCATTTTCCACTTTTCTACCCACCTGACCAGTCCATTGATATCTTCCTGCAGACTACAACTTTCCTCCTCACTACCAACCACACGGCCAATGTTTGTATCATCTGCAAACATCTTAATCACGCCCCCTACATTTAGGTACAAATCATTAATGTATATCACAAAAAGCAAGGGACCCCACTGGAAACAGCCTTCCAGTCCCAAAAATACCTGTCGACCATTACCCTTCGCTTCCCTTCTTTACTGAGCCAATTTTGGATCCAACTTGCCACTCTCCCTTGGATCCCATGGGCTTGTACTTTTTTGACCAGTCTGCCACTGGGACCTTGTCAAAAGCCTTGCTAAAATCCATGCAGACTACATCAAACACGCTACCCTCATCGACCCTCCTTGTTACCTCCTTAAAAAATTCAATCAAGTTAGTCAGACACAACCTTCCCTTAACAAATCCATGCTGACTGTCCTTTATTATTCCATTTCTAAGAGACGGTTTATCCTGTCCCTCAGAATTGATTCCAATAATTTGCCCACCACCAAGGTTAGACAGACTGGGCTGTAATTGGTCTATCCCTTGCTCCCTTTTTAAACAATGGTATAATGTTAGCAGTCCTCCAATCCTCCAGCACCACGCCTGTATCCAGTGAGGATTGGAAAATGATGGTCAGAGCCTCCGCTATTTCCTCCCTTGGTTCTTTTAACAGCCTGGGAAATATTTCATCCGGGCCTAGTGATTTATCTACTTTCAAATATGCTAATCTCCTTAATACTTCCTCTCTATGTTTATCCCATCCAATATTTCACACTCCTCCTCCTTAACTACAATGTCTGGTTCGTCTCCCTCTTTTGTGAAAACAGATGCAAAGTATTCATTAAGAACCATACCAACATCTTCCACCTCCACACATAGGTTACCTCTTTGGGTTTTTCTTGATTTTACTTGTCAGTAATTTTTCATGCCCTCTCTTTGCTTTCCTAATTTCCTTTTTAATTTCACCCCTGCGCTTTCTATTCTCCTCTAGGCTTTCTGTAGTATTGAGTTCTCGGTATCTGACATAAGCTTCCCTTTTTTGCCTTATCTTACCCTGTATGCTCCTTGACAGGTTTGGCAGTCACACCCTTTTTCTTTGTGGGAACATGTTTACTCTGCACCCCTTGAATCCCTCCCACTGCTCTGCCATTGATTTATCTTCAAGTAGCTGTTTCCAGTCCACTTTTGTTAAATCACTTCTTAGCTTAGTAAAATTGAGAACTTTTACTCCTGTTCCATCTTTGTCCTTTTCCATAAGTATGCTAAAACTAACTGAATTATGATCACCTTTAGGTGCCAGCCTTGGCTCAGTGGTAGCACTCTAGCCTTTGAGTCAGAATGCTTATAGGTTCAAGTTTCACTCCAGAGATTTGAGAACATAATCCAGGCTGATACTTCAGTGCAGTGCTGAGGGAGCGCTGCACTGTCAGAGGCACCATCTTTCAGATAAGACGTTAAACAGAGAACCTGTCTGCCTTCTCAGATAGATGTAAAAGATCCGATAGCACTATTTGAAGAATAACAGGAGTTCTCCCGGTGTGCTGGCCAATATTTATCCCTCAAACAACACTTTAAACAGATGATCTGGTCCTTTAGTTCACTGCCGTTTGTGGGACCTTGTTGTGTACAAATTGGCTGCTGCATATCCTACTTCCTTCAAAAGTACTTCATTGGCTGTAAAGTACTTTGGGACGTCCTGAGATCATGAAAGGCAGTGTATAAATGAATATCTTTTGTTAACTGATTATGAAAGGGTCAGCTAAAAATTGCACACTGCTATGCCTGATGCTCGGGTTCTACCATACTAAACTATGATAATTAAGAAGATTAAAGTAACATTTCAATTTTGACTTGAAGTGGAGGTCACTTAGATTCTGGTGTGGACCATCTCTTCAACTTTTGTGCACAGCTTGATGGTGCATTCCAGTCATGTGTCACCAGTACCCGGAGCCCATCTGGATTCAGATTTTTGGGAAATAACGCAGAGATAATTAAATACACTCTGCAATTGAACAAGGTTAAGCACACCTAGGTCATAAACAATAATTAGATAACCCCCACACCCCAAAATTTGAAAAGCCAAAGTACTATAAAAGATGCCAGAACTCTCTTCACTTCTTCCCCCTACACATTAGAAGGTATTATAATCTAATATCTGCCTTTACTTATTAAATATCTTGATCTTATAACCTCTAGTACATTTCTAGATTGCTGCCCAAGAATGATGGTGAATAGTCAATCATATTTCTATAACCTACCAAAGGGCAGCACTTAAGCTGAACTCAAACACAGGAAAAGTACATGCCCAACAAGGTACCAATCACTAACTATTTTGCATAACAGACTAGTTTTTTAATTAAATTGCATTGTTTTACATATAAATTCCTATTAGCTCTTCAAGTCTCCACGTTTGAACACCTTTGGGCGAAGGTAATCATTCTAGGTAATTTTTAAATTTTACATTTGCTGAATTTTTATACTCATCAAAATGAGCGCTGGCAATGCTAAGAAATCACTTTGAGCATGTGTCTGTGTCAATCTCAGCAAGATACAAAGTAAAGCTCCTTTTATTTTGGTCCGACAATGTGGCTCACAAATCCCCAACCTCGTAAGAGCACTCTCTACTGTGTTAGTGTGACATCAGTCCCACACCAGCAATCCTTGTGGCTTGTCTGAGCAACACAGACAATTCAGTTTCACTCTGCACCTAGGGGAGCCAGCTTTATGGTTCTGCAGTGTTTCTTTTTAAAAAGCCGTTATCTCTAAAACCTGGAGGCTCTGGATAAGAGAGCATTCTGACTGTGCTGAAGTATATAGTCTAGCATTTCTGTGAAACAGCATTCCCAGGGTAGCAGATTGCACTCTGATTCCAAAAATGTCAGTAGTGAACCCCTACAGAAATTCTCCAGACTCTGCAGGCACCTGCGCCATCCTAGCAAGATTAAAATTGTGTCACTTCTTGGTGGATAACTTCTAGCCAGTGTACTTGATAAACCATTAGTTCATTAGTTCAGTCCACCGGAGGGTACACTTACAGAACGGATATCCTGGTTTCCTTCTGGTGGTTACATAAAAAACGTCTCATACTATTTTGCTTATACTTGGAACATTGTCTACGAACTTGTGCCTCTGTAAAGGTTGTCCATCCTGAGTACATAAATGTCTTCTGAACACCTGAAAGGACACTGGTGCCAATACACTGGAAACATGGCTGGTAGAGGTGTTAAATGTATCAGGCTTTGAAAGAAGATACTTATAGAGTCAAGGATATTTAACAAGGACTGGGATTGTTTGAGATATGCGATAATCAGAAGAAAATTTGTATTAAAAAAATGAAACATGAGAAATCACATCTGAAAGTTTATAAATAACTCCTAGACTAGACAAATAAAATTTCATTCAACCTTTGGTGGGTGAAAAGGCTGTTTGTGGCTTATTATATGTTAAGCCAGATTTACTACTAATTGATAGAAAATACTTTGAATGATATACTTTAGATGGTGTGGCTCTTGAATATAAAGGAGTCTGTACTAATAGGTATCCCATGGCATTGCTCAGAAATAAAAAAAATGGGTACATCAATAAATAGATAAATAAATAAATAATTATGCTGCTCGCCCACCCGAGGTAGTTAAATAAAGAAATACACTTGTGCCTCTCAGGTACCACAGTTACATGAATAAGTCTCTATACATAACATGTTGTAGTTACATAATGCATTGAAGTTAAATAAATAAATGCCTCTTACCCTGCTTCTGGTGCACCTCACAGAATTAGAAATAGAACCGATGAATGTGAGAAATAGATGATATACAATGTGATAGTGCATTTAATTATAATGCACAAAAATTAGTAATATGTCATTTTACATGGTCAAATTATAGAAATAAGTATGATGATGTAAAAATATTTGATTTATTTTAATATGTGAAATTATTATAAATTTGTAGTTGCAAAACAAATTTGTGGCAACCACTCAGTGAAAGGGAGAATCAGCCCTAGAAACTGAGTGGTATGGGGAAATCCCTACAGGGCCAACAGTGAGTCACTGGGCTGAATTTTCCTTCATCTTCCCTTAAGACTTAGGGCTGGGCTACCCCCTACTGCCCCAGCCCTGTCTCAGTGTTTTACTTTCAATTGATGCTTCACTGTGAAAATGTCCTGGAGGAGGCCTATTCAAGACCACACTGACAATCGCTATAGGAGTTTCCAGTTTATGTCTGTACACTGTAGCAGAGGCACTGGCCAACACTCCAAGAAGCTATTTTGAACAACGGACACAAGACATAGGTGTTGGCAAACACATTTCTAACTAAGGTATCAGTCATAGTGATCTTAGCAGGAGACAAGACAACAGCTGCACCTTTGCAACAGAAGGCTTTGAGGTTGATGTTTTGGTACCAGTTACCTCTCCTACCAATGCCTGGACAAGTCACAGTGGGGACTGTTAATTGTATCCATGTGACTTATACCAGTTAGTGTTAATTGCATTCAGGTGGTACGTATCAATTGGGGACTGTCTTGTGTCCATTTATAAGAGAGCTGATCTAGGGTGTGGTGTGAGTGTAATGCAGAGCTCTGTGAATAAAGGCTTGGAAGCAACTGAAGACTAGACTCTAATATTCTGTCCTTCACCACCTGGCTATCCAATTTGTAACAGAGACTACCAGGTGATGCCTGATGCCTCCTCCTCGTTCATACAGGTTATATGCAGTCTGTTCCAACAAGTGCTCTTAACCAAATCTGCAACACAAGTGACAACTGAATTCTGTGCTGAACTAATTCCTCTCAGACATGTAATGTTTGTTTTTAGATTTGATTCCAGATACAATACTGCCACTGGATGAAAATGCAACTTAAGCAAACCAACTCTCTTCATCATTCACTTTCAAGTGCTCTTATTTTTCTTCACCACCTCCCTCCCCCTCCCAATCAGTTGCTGGAAAAGTCCCACATCAGAACACACAGATGTTATAACTCAGTGCAGACAGGAACTGAAGGAAACGTCAGCTGGACTAAAAGTGGAGTTCAAGAAAAATTTGATGCACTCATGTCGAAATCACTGATAGCAAAACCACTTTGACTTGAGGTGAAGAGCATAGAAAATAAAGTATTATGGCTACAAATAAAATTTACCAATGATTTAGAAGCAGAGGAGAAGGAGAACTTTTGCTGTTTGGACACTGACAATGTTGACAATGGAATAATTGAGGTCTGGTCTGAGGCGTTGGCTCTTATACAGCTCTGAAATAGAGGTAGACCGTAAGGCTCTTGCAAATCAACAACAACTAAAATCTCTCAGTGAGAGTGTCCCCATGATATTCCACCTACTAGACAGTGGGACCAACACAAATGTACATGGAGGATACAAAAGAATGTGATTAAATTATTAGGATTGCATTGTTAAGCATTAAACTCCTCTTCCCAAAATGGAAAGGGCATTTTGAACTCTTTCATATGGCAGATCTGTAACATTTACATAACATATTCATTAATCATATACAGTTTCTTCTCCCCTGACTGTTATTATTGTGCACCAAAACTTTTCATAGTGACTGATAACATGCCTGTGTAAAACTGACAGTAACATTTAAAGACTTCCTCTACTGACTAAGCCACATCATATGCTTTACACTGGCCTAATTAAACCCCTTGACAAACTTAAAGATTCTGAGATTTTCAGCCTCGTAACTGAAAGTTGCTGCCTACCTTTGTGTAATACAAAAATAATGATAAGTCATTGGATACCCACTAATTTCTAACAAGCGTGAGTTCATGGTCCTTCTTGAGTATGTGATGGCCTGATATCTAGCAAGCAGTGCGGGAGAGAATAGGATAAATCAAGTTTAATAACTCTGCTCCTAATTGTTCCCCCAATGCTCAACTCTAATTACTCAGAGAACTCTCTCGACTGTCACCTGATATTAAGTTGTTGGAAGCTGAGCGAGGAACAGTGAGATAATCAATAAACATTTAGTGGGCAAAGGGATGAAGATCCTGCTATACAGTGGGAACTTGCAGCACCCAAAGCCCTTCTGCTCATGATAAAGCCTATGGGATAGCCAGACTGATTGCAAAGCAATAATCCAAAGCACTGTTTTAAGGTTCTGAGACCTTCAGGCAATTGTAAGTTAGAAAGAAAAAGGTGAACACGGTCATCCTAATTACAGCCCACTTTCATGTATTTCACACATTAGCAAAGACAGGCCAATTAGGTGGAGAAAAAGATAAGGAAAGTTTTATTTGTATACTAATTAAACCCTGATGAAATTAAAATAAAAACGTACTGCTTGGTAATTGTGTGTCTGAGAGGTCAATATGGCTACACTTATCTGAACTGCTTACAGTATTGGAATATCATAGCTTAAATGCTGCACCAAGAATCATAAAAAGTATATATAAGCTAATCATATATGTTGATAGTGTTACATTTTTGCCTTATTTTCAGTATTGCAATCATAGCTTAGAACTTTATCCATCAGAAAATTCACTTTTTAAAATGTAATTTTAACTTTGAAAAATGTGGTTGTCTGAAGAATAATTTCAGTAATGTTCCAAAACATTCCTTCCATGCAAAAACACGCTAATGTTAACCATGTTTCTGTAGAATTATCAAAACAGAAATGGGTCTGTCTAAATAGAATGCTTATCCATTTTTAAAATCATACTACACATTAGTGTGAGAGTATAGGTTTGATTTTGCTTTGAATCTTTTTAAAGTAGTTTCCAAACTGACACGAGTAGCCCTAGGGCATATTAGAGATTGCAACTTCTTGCAAGGGTGACTTGAAGTACAGTGCTAGAGTAAGGAGATGGGGTGAAAGTAAAAAATTTGACAAAGAGGCAGATTGCTTCTAACACAGAAACACTAGGTATGGAAGACTGGATAGCACAATGGTTCAGCATGTTGTTCTTCAACGACTGGGACCTGGGTTTGAATCTTGCTCACAAAGGTGAGATGAAAGTCTTTGCCTCTGCTGCAAGGCTCCAATGTGAAATGAGTTTGGGCAGCATCAACCAAGATCCTGGCATGGGGCTAGAACATAAGACGTGTGCAGAAACTAGCATTCTCACTCATGCTGTTTTCATAATGCACTTTTACTGTTAGTTCAACATCCTCTTGAGCATCCACCAGATATCAAAAATGCAATATAAATATGCTGATACTAAGACTGCATGAAGGAATGTTTTCTTGTACCAGTGATGATGTACATCAGCTGCTGTATAAAAGTAGTTGGTGCAAAGTTCCATGAAAGTGTAAATGTTTATGGTAAAAATAAACTCTGGTGGCCCCATGTTACACCATTCAGATTTTAATGACTGAAAATAGCTAACAATCACCACGCTATCGGGAAAAAGTAGCTAATTCTGGGTCAATTATATGCATTTGAAAAGAACTGGATCAATAACTGTTGTAAAAGGAGATGCAGGATTATATAGAGATATTAGATGCAATTGGCCTTTTATGCATTTCCCCAGGATTTCCGTCAATCTTTTGCTAGAGATACAACGGGAGATCAGGAAAACCCCCACGGAAACTCTATCCTCAGATTTCTACCTACAATTGGGACCATCTTGCATACCAACTCGCTGTGAATTCTGAGCTTTAGAAATGGTGAGTGATAATAATTAAGTGCATGGAATGGAATATATACTTTAAAAATACAAGAGTCAATTCAGAGTTTTTTATTGGATTGCCATTCAGGTTTATCCAAAGGATAGAATGCCTAATAAACTAGAGAAAATTTGATAATTTTTCTCTTTAGTACTTACTATACTCGTTCATATTCTACATGCATTTCACAATCTTGGAATTATTTTCAATGGCAACTTCTAGTGTTTTTTTTTTGCTACTGTTGCTTTGGGTAGAAAAGGGTTAAATAAATATACTTTACAGGGATTAAAACGGTTGGAAAAGCTTATGGCTACACCACTATGGATCATCGGCTAAGTGCACTGAACGATGTGCTACTGAGTCAGACAGACAAGGAACATCTTTGCTGAGTTAATCAATATTAGCCAGGCAGTTATTGGGCACTACAGCTGGCCTTAGTATCCCCGGGTAGAGAAAGAAATCAGACAAGGTTCCTTTTGTTCACTATCCAGCAGCCCCCTCCTGGAAAGTGCAGGATTGTAGCTGCCAATTGAGGACAAATTTGGGCTCAACTGCACCATCCACAACTGAATGGCCTGCTGATAATTACTGTCTAAGTGCACACATTAAGAAGAGGCACTTGGGTGAAGCAATAGGGGGATGCCAGCACCACAGAATCATAGCAGAGCACAAGTCACCATCTTCATGAGGGGAGGGGAGAAAAGGGGATGAAATTGGAAGAAATACATTTAACCTAGCTCAAGAAGTATGCTCCTGATAAACCAACAGCATTTAATAACAAGTAGAATATATTTTATAAAAAAGTTGTCCTACATATGAAAGATTATTAGGAGACACACCACTGGAAAACAGTGACAAGATAATACTTGCTGCTGAAAAATCGAAGAGGATATCCCACAGAGCACTGTTAAATCTCAAGATTATCTCCAGAGAGAACAAATCCATGTAGCTCTTCTTCAAAAGACGATCTTTGCATTTCATAGTGCTCTGTAGGATGTCCCAGTTTTTTTTTCCGCTTTCTCCATCAAGTTTCATGAAGTGTGGTTAAGCAGATACTGCATGTAACCAATGCAAACTTTTTAAAGCATCAATCTACAAGCAGAAAAAAGCATCATTAAGCAAAACAGACCTTAAAGGATAGCCCATGGGTTAATCAATAAAATCAAAATATTAACAAAGCCCAACCTTTTGAATGCATTTTGAATGAAAAAGGCCTCAAAACAGCACTGAAGGTGCTTCTAATTGCCAATACAAATAGTTTCAAGCTACTCTACATTTATCCAGTGAGCAGCTGAGACATGTGGACCAGGAAAGTCTCAAATTCGATCCTGTTCGATATTAACCAACCTCAATCAGCATAGAAAAAGAAATGCTACAATCGCCACACTGTTTGAGTTAGGGAAAAGGAAACCTGCCAGGGTTCTCACTCCTGATCTCTATCCAGCGTCACCTGTTGGAAGTGTGCAAATGCAGACAGTGAACGAAAACAGGAAAGTGCTTCACTGCAATGAGTAGCCTGCCAATATTCACCACTGCATAATAGGCACTGGGATGAAGTTCTAGAGGGTGACCAGGGTCTGTATAAACATACCCCGGCAGTAAATCAGCACTTTCAGGAGAGGAGAAAGGAGAAAATTAGAAAAACTGGTGAGTGGTAAAATAACTTCAGAAGCTAAAGCCCCGAATGTAACTCGAGGCATGAACTGGGCAGACAACAAGCCTCCACGATATTTTCGGTATGAAGTTTGGGCAATTTTAATATAATTGATTAGCTGCTCTCCCAATTGTGTCACAAATCGGATAGCCTACCCACATGACCACACAATTTCCGAGGTCTTCCGAGGCCTAATAAAGCAGAGTTTTACCTCTTAAAGCGAGGGTGCATCCTCTGCTTGGATTTTTCATTGGACAACTCATGAACACATTTTGCCTGCAGAGATAAGTCGAAGGAAAAGCTTTTCTGATGCCTCCCTGGAGGTCCTAGCAGAAAAAGTGACAGGAAGGAAGGTCCAACTGTTCCCCAGAAGCCATAAGTGCGTCACCAAAGCCACAACGAAATTGGCCTGGTCAGAGGTGGCTGAAAGGGTCAGTGCCAATAGCAGCACCCTGGGGACCCCGGTTCAATGCAGTACGGTTCAATGACCTCACAAGAGAAGCAAGGGTGATTACAGCTCTCCGCCTCTCTCAATGGGGTTGAGTCAGATACGTTTATGTTGTGACCCCCTGTTAATCTCCCATCGTGGCTATGTAGGAGACCAAACCTGACAACTCTCACTGAGAACGCAATTAGAGACGTACACATCAGCATAATCGGCCCTGTTCAGGGCCTGCAGTTCTGGAGCGACAAGCTATGATGATGATGACCTCTCTCAACAGCACCTCAAACACTCTTGTCACCCCTTCCCCTCCCATTTTCTGCAATTCCATTCCCTCTATCACATCTACTGAATACAATCACAAGAGCACACTGCAACACCTCTCACTCATTCCAAGCACACTCACCTCTCCCTTTCCTCTCTTCCCACCACACACTAATACATTCTCTTCTCACATACTACCAGTTGCACAACAACCAACTCCTCCCATCACTCCTTTCTCACTTCACATTACACACTTCCCTTTACATTCATCACCTCCCCATCCTCATTCCATCTTGCTTCTACTCCACCTCTCAGCACTTGCACTATATGCACAAGCCCCACACATCACCACTTACCTTTTCATATGCTTAAGTACTTTTGCTCCTGAAGATGACATCCCACAGATTTCACCATTTTTCATAAATTTCTATTGCCTTTGCTCATGTTCAATATTCTACACAATACATTAACACAAAATGCCAATACTTTTTCTGAAACAATCTAATTACTTCTTTAAAGTTTGAAATTGAAAATCTTTATGCTTCATTACTGTGAAGCCTGGTAGAGGAAAAGCTAACTATCAGCTGAGTAATATAGACACCTCTACATTCATCATGAGGGAAGTGGGCACTCCCTATCTTTACAATGGGCTATAATTAAAGGCAATAAAGTAGACTAGAAAGTCAAGGACAAAACAAGACAAAGATCGCTCTATCAAAGTGGTTAACTGCTTACCTTTACAGCCTCAGATAGGTTCTGATCCTTTTCTACTTCTTCATTGGAATGTAGCTCGAGTCGTAAGCCTAATTCTTGCATCTGATGCGCTTGTTCGTTTAATAGCAGCTGGGCCTGCTGTTCTCTGTGCAAAGCATTATTCAGTTCTTCGCATATACTCCCAAATCTCTCAAATGGCACCATCTTCTGGGTCTACAAGAATAAGTTTATGGAATTTGGGATTAACTCATATAACCTATGTTTAAAGAATATTCAAACTACTTGGGACAAATGATTACCACTGATAAATTATGTCCGATTTTGATGCTGCTCTTCATTTGTAGCAGCACGGGCTAGAACAAAACATTATTGTTAGGATTTTTAAAAATTCTTATTACTTTGTCTTTATTAATGAGTTTATTAGTTCCGCAGGTATTAGCTGCCATCTATTAACTCATCAAATGTGACCCTGGACAGTGAGTGTTAACAGGCTATTCAATACTGAGGGCAACAGAGCAAAGTCCAATCCTGATATCCACAGGCATACATTTTCCAGCAGGGGTCATTGGATAGTGACCAAGAGCAGAAACCCCAACTGATTTTCCCCCTCCCTACACCAGGGGTGCAGAAGCCAATTATAGCATTCCTACAGCAATCTCAGTCAACTCCCCAAACCAGGGAACATACCTGGGACCTTCTTGGTCATAGAGTTCATGATTTAAATAATCAGCACCTAGAGATTACATTTTCTGGTAAGAAAGATCATTGGTGTCTATTTGTGGTTCATTATAGTTTCAAGGACAGAATCCAATCTTGTCCCTGGTAATTTTCAAAATATAGATTATGTAAGAAGCAAGTAAAGATAGTGGGGGTTAAATTCAATAACCCCCGAATCCGGGTGCGGGGTTGCGGTGCGTGATTAACCTGCTCCCGGTCATTCCAATGCACTTATCTGATTCCAGCACAAGCAGCCAGGCCTAGCTGCATTGTTCAGTGACTTCTCACCAGCAGGGGGGCCTAGATATTGTTTGAGTGGCTCGCACCTCTTAAAGGCAGCCCACACTTCTTATTTGCAAAAAATAAGATACGGATCCGCACGGAGTCTGAACGGAGATCAGACATCACACAGGTAAAGCACAGATGCAGGTCCTGTCCCTAAGTTTACAAACTGTTGAGTTATGTTGAAACATTGAATAAAGGTTGCGCACTGCTAAATCCCACAGCGTCCAACCAGCATGCCAGACCCCACCAATCTGCCGATCCAAGTTTGTGCCAGGCCTGCGAGAGTGCGTGCACCAAGGTTCTCTACTGATGCACTAGAGGCCTTGGCGCAAGAGGTGAACAGAAGGAGGGGCATCCTATATCCGCAGTGGGGGGCAAGAGGCCCTCCAGACATATGCTCAAGAGGCAGTAGGAGACGAAGTCAATGCCAGGCACATAGCACCACGAACAAGGATGCATTGCAGGAAGAAGTTCAATGCTTTGACACAAGTGGTCAAGGTGACTGAGATCAACTGTCAAGTGGTATCTCTTACCAACTGCACCATTAGCCGCATCCACTGCTCCACACACTACAGCCCCCATCACCCACATACTAACAAACTCTTTCAATCAGTACTCAACTCTTCCAATCGGATGCTTCCTTTCACTCTCACACATTACCACTGTTACAGGCCACACACACACTAGCAGCTATTCAAACATGACAGGCACATCACCCAAACATCCTGCTGGACACTCACCGACACACACCCCGCTTTCTTGAAGGAGAAGGTGGCGCATAACAGGAGGCAGCAAGTGGCAGTGGCATTTAGCCCTCGAGCCTGTTATGCCATTCAATGAGATCATGGTTGGTCTGTAACCTAACTCCATATACCCGCCTTAGTCCCATATCCCTTAATACCCGTGGTTAACTAAAATCTTTCAAATTCAGATTTAAAATTCACAATTGAGCTAGCATCAACTGCCAGTCGCAGAAAAGTGTTCCAAACTTCTCCCACTCTTTGCGTGTAGAAGCGTTTCCTAACTTCACTCCTGCAAGTACTGGCTCTAATTTTTAGGCTATGTCCTCTAGTCCTAGAATTCAAGTATAGGAGACCTCCAAAAACAGGTACAAATGCATCAGCAGCCAGAAACAATAATCCAGAAATTAACCTGTAAATCCAGCATGGTCCCTTTAAATAGTGCTGGTGGGGGGTCCTCCAGGCAGTCTATGACATGTTCAGCTGTTTGTGGTTAAGACAATGCATTTGGCTGATGCCAAAATGGTATTTATCCCTTTAAATCAGCGTTGCACACCGATCTAACGCATATTCACCTTACTTTACATGGTAGTGGCATTCGTTATCTGCACATGCGCAAACGCCTTTACCAAGATGGCGTCCGCCGCACTCCTGATGCCATTTTGGGACCTTAGGAAGCCGCATAGTGCCTAAAAACCAAGCGCTACGTGGCTGAATTTATAGCCCGATGTCCTTAAATGAGACCAAGAATCCCACAGAGCCATTAGGTATGTTAATTTCCATCAACAACAGCTAACGTAGTGTAGTGGTTATGTTACTAGACTAGTAATCCAGAGGCCTGGACTAACAATCCGCAAAACGTGAGTTCAAATCCCACCATGGCAGTTTAAGAATTTGAATTCAGTTTAAAAAAAATCTAGAAATACGGTATAAGTAAAAGTGACCATGTAGCTGTCTGATTCTCGTAAAAACCTAACTGGTTCACAAACATCGTTTAGGGAAGGGAACCTCCTCTGTTGGTTGTCAGAAGACCCAATTACCAAAGCAACATTGGTCTCTCTGACTATTTTTACACCCTCTTAGAATGGAATTCTCTAACCTGAAGGTCTATCATTCTAGTCAGAAACCTGCAAAACTTAGGGTATCAGCATCAGTGAATTTGTGCTTTGACACCATCAACATTCATAGTGTTATCATTTTTATGGGTATTAAATTAGGAGAAAACATATCATAAGGATTGTTATGCTGGATCAAATGCAATCTCTAGTTCAGAAAAAATTGTATTTAAATTTGAAGGTACAGTGCACAATTCCACAATGTATATAGTGGCAGTCTTGGTTTTGCACAACTATTTCAATGAGTTCATGTAGACACTTTTTATGACTTCTCTAAGTGACACTAAATGTAGCTTATGTCTATTATTTAACAGACTCCTAAAATTTCTTCATTAAACTGAAACATCAGAGCAGCATGGAAAGCCAATAAATTTATGCCATTCAGGAGACATTCTAATCAAATCACTCTGTTAACTATTAACATTTTATCCAGTCTATTTCTTTCTTTCTTGGCTTTGCATTAAACTCTTCCAGTCAAATGAACTGTCTCTGTTGGCTTGTGCCAATGAGTGGGTTAGCACAAGTTGCACGAAGATCTTTATGCCATCAAAAAACACTTTTATATAATGCAAATAATTTTTAGGGAGTGCAATGCTGGAACCCTGGAAAAATGCCTAGAAACAAGATAGTGTCTATTTAACCTTGAGATTTAAAAAAAAAAGCAAAATAGTACACCAAGTGAAGAACTGTTCACCTTCATAGTCTGCTTGAGGTCATTCAGCTGCTGTTCAAGGCTCTGAGTTTTCCCAGTTTCTTTTTTCAGTTCACTCATGTAATTCTTGAGTTGCGTAAGCTCCATACGCAATGAGCGACGTTCTACTTCGGCTGCATGCAGCCGCTGAGTAAACTCAAGGATCTGTTTCTTCAATACTTCCACACTTTGCTGGTGGAGAACGAAAAATAGAAAACTAAGAAATGTCAATTTTCATTAAATTGGCTTAAACAATTAAAATCGTATGAAAAGAAGCCTAAAAAGAAACAAAAGTTGACAGGATTGTGTTAGTCTTGCATAATTGAAATAAATTACAGCCATCTCCTTATAATCTAGTTTGGACTTTTATCACTGATGAATCTCCATTCTATCCTTAAACATCTGACCAATAATCATCCTTCAGTTGTTAGTTGATCTACCACAATAAAAAGTTTTATTCTCTAATAAATGAAGTGCGAGTTACAGAAGAAATGTTTTCATTTGCAGTATAAGGTTTCTACTGCAGAGTAAAGTGATTAGTATAGCCCTTCAATCAAAAGTTATACATATTATTAAGAGCATCCACTGCTACAAAAAGTTTATTTTATGACTTTTTAAAGCAAACTTTAGATGCTTTATATTTTACTGCTGGTGATCACAGTCAAGATTTTAAAACATTTACACAACTAAGCTGTACAACATTTAAACTTTTCCCTTAATTTATTATACTCAGAATTAAAAACTGTTTCACCACACTTAGGTTAAGTTCTATCATATTATTGGTGCAAATCTACATACAAATTTGAACAAAAATGTATGGTGTTAATCCATAGCTAGGTTCAAATTCAACATTTCTATGATTCTGTGGCAGGGAAATGGGATTAAAGTAAATATCTCCAGTGGAGGAGCTAGCACAGACATGTGCATCATGAGGCAATTTGCCTCCTTCTATATAAGAATTTTTATGAGTGAGTAAAAGCATAGTACTATCTGTGCCATTAAGAAATTATTAAATAATTTGAACAGCTTGACTGGTAAGCAAACACTTCTTCTCAAAACATTCCAGCATCCACCTTCTCAAGGGCAATTAGGGATGGGCAATAAATGCTGGCCTTGCCAGCGACGCCCACATCCCATGAACAAATAAAAAAAATCCTAACAAGTCAAAATCTCAAAATAATATTGTGTGCCAATCTGCAATGGGGGCCTCAGGCTGATTTAAGCATTTGCCTTGTATTTAAAATTTTGCTGCCTAGACATTATTTTATCAAAGAACTTTTGTGTTCATGTGCTACATCCTTAGTATGTTAGTAGAAATGATCAGGTTGGTAAATGGGTTAATCAAGTGATCACTGTGAATTATCAGCATTACCTTTATGGGCACAGTGACCTGCAGCCCTTCTTTTCCTGCCTTGGCATTGGCTTTATACAGTCCACAGCCCAGTATTTGTACTAATGATTTTTTCTGCCCATATCCAAAGTGCCTGTCACACCATGGTGGGACATTTTCCATCTCCACACTTAATCTGTCCATGAGTTTTGAAAAGGAACTTTTAGCTGCATTTTCCAGTGAACGGCTGGAAAGAAGGTGATTTGGGTCTAAATAGAGAGAAGGAAAAAACAACCTTGTAAATGACTGTTCTTTCATCTACTACTTTATTTTATTTAAATATGCATTTAGATAGCCCAATCAACCATTTAGGGAAAAAAAGACAAATATTCTATTTTACACAGAAATGTGTAACCACACTGAATCTCACAACCCCTGATGCCATGATATTTACATCTTCTGGAGTTAAGCTGTAATTTACCTTTTTATTCTGAGGCAATTAAAATTTTACTACTAGCACAATTACTTATTTCCCCAATGGAGTTTGGTAATTATCCTTCTCATATGATGGTTTTATGGCCTCAGTACAACAAACATGTTCTGCTCACTGCTAGTTTTGTCAGGTTTATAATTAATAAATGTGTTTTGTGTAGATAAATAAAATTAGCACGTTAGTGTGTCCCATATACCCTGGATTTCTAAGTGGCTTTGAGATTTAAGAAGGCTTTCTCCCCCCTTATTCAGGTCTGTGCTCCACAGAAAATCCTAATCCATCTGTTGCTATCTATACACTAAAATAGGGAGATAATTAAATTAAGGTTTATACATTCCATAGCACTGATGAAGTCTAGAAAAAGAGGTTGTGTAACACAGTGTATAGGATGATCATATCAGAGCAAGACTGCCTTGCAACATATGAGGCTTGAAATGAACACCAGACTATTTGCCAAAAGCAAGTAATTAAAGAAGCGAACTCATCAAGTTTACTAATTATTCCCTATTATAGGGTTGGTAAAACAAGGTGAGATTGTTTCTTGCAGCAACTGTGACAGAAAGTTTGCATATCAATTTGAATAAAAAGCCAGAATAGTTTCAGTTATTTACTACAAGAGCAGGGGAATGGAACTAATTGGATAGTTCTTTCAAAGAGCCAGCACAGGAACGATGGGCTGAATGGCCTCCTCCAGTGCTGTACCTACTATGACACTATTTAATATGTACTCTTTCATCAATCACAGAACTGGTGCAACTCATTTCAAAACCTACTTTTTAAAAGTACAAAGGGATTCAAACAAGTTCATTTTTGTAACTGAAAAGAAAAAATCTTGCTCTAATTATATAAATATTAGTGGAAATGGTAGGATGTTTTTACTGAAAGGACCAGAGATAGTGTGTCCAGGCCACTCCAAAAGTAGAAATAAGCCTACAATTCTGAACAAGCATCAAGCAGTGCAGCATGTGAAAGTGATGTGTTCCATGAAGAAAATGAGGTTTGATCAGGATTTTAGGAGGATAAGTATTTTTGCTGTACCTGTTCATTGGCTGCATGTACATAAAAGCACAAAATTAGTTATATTTTATTAAATGTACCAGTACCCTCTACATAAAAGATTTCCAGCACTGTACATAGTCAAAGCCAAGCAATACCCAGGTATTCGCAATACACTAGCTCCCACCTAATGGTCAATGACTGTACTACAACTGGAACTGGAACTGAATTTTTTCTTCTCATAAACCAACAGTGATATGTTGATATTATTGTTTTGCCTAGGAAACAAATTGCACTGGAATAAATTTCCCCAATTCCCACACTATATTTTAGCACTGTTTTTCTTCAATTTTAATGAAATAGTTGGTGGCATTGCTGTACAATGAAGTTAATTGCTGGATTTCATGCTGCAATTCAAGATTTTTTGCACAGTAAACTATTGCATCACAATGCGAAAAGGTGTACCTGAAACAACTGTCAAATCCCAGCATCTAGCTATAATAATCTTCTGTAATCTCTAAGACAATTTAACAGATCATTCAGAGTTCTTACAATATTGGAATCACAAATATTCTAAAAGTAGACTAAAAGGCTTTTATATACTGCTACCACCAATGTCACTGAAAAGACACTTAAAAATGTTGCTGATATCATCATTCCAGAAAGAAGCACATCGCAGCATGTAAATTGGTCAACATGTTTTCAGATGCAGATTTAAATTCTTTTAATGAGGGCAGTCGTATTCTCAACTCTAAATATTGTCAAGTTTATGATTTAGATATTGTGCACTCTTGTTATGCGTAGAATTAATTTTCCACAATTTTTAATGCAGCTGGTAGGATTAGATATAATGTGGCATATGATACCTTAAATTGATCATCAGAATACATGTTGCTCCATGCATTTTTAGGCCTTTATTAACATCCTGCCAGCTCTGGAATTTTACTGGAACAGAGAGAGAGAAAGTCAGAGAAATGGAGCAAGACAGAGAGGCACAGAAAGGAACAGAGACAGAGCGAGAGCAAGAGTGAGAGAGGCTCTCAAGAAAAAGTTGCAGTCAGTAAAGTTGTATAAATTAAGTGGTATACATTACAGAGTCCTTGTAAAGTCAGATACAGTCAACGCCGCACTGCAATCCATGCAAGCGGCATTACTTTATGGTCATATTGCTCACCTACATTGAACAGATTGCGATGTTATATGCAAGTAGCATTACATTGCAATTCAGGACACTTAAATCAGTAGCACTTGGAGCTCAAGCATCCACTGTCGCCCGCAAAGAACTGCCACAGTAAACGTTAAATAAGATACCAGAGATTGATATATGTGCTGATTCCTTTGGATCCCCTTCAGAGACCATGTAGGATTGCTGAAAGTGCACTCGACACGGAGCATACCGAACTGCCGACATATCCTTATTCTCTCCGATGTTCTGAGTTCACTCTGTTTTTGTGGACTGCATTCTAGCAGTTATTGTGCACTCCGATTCAAAATAATGTTGCCAATTTGAATTAGGCCTATGGATCATTTATGCAAGAGTTTCAGAGTAGCTGTGAATGTTTAAGTCTAGTCATTTTTTTAAAACCTTGCATTAATCTGGGATAATAATAAGGGGCAAAGAGGAGGAGGAATTTTTGAAATGTGTTCACGATAACTTAACAGTACGTTTCCGGCCCAACGAGGAAGGAGGCATTGCTGGATTTGGTTCTAGGGAATGAGGCGGGCCAAGTGGTGCAAATGTCAATGGGGGAGCATTTAGGGAGCAGCGGTCATAGTATCATAAGGTTTAGAATAGCTATGGAAAAGGACACGGACCACTCTAAAGTAAAAATACTCAATTGGAGGAGGGCCAATTTCAATGGGATGAGAACAGATCCGGCCCAGGTAAATTGGAATCAAAGATTGGCAGACAAAACTGTAATTGAACAGTGGGCGGTCTTTAAAGAGGAGATGGTTCGGGTACAGTCTAGGCACATTCCCACAAGGCAGAAAGGTAGGGCAATTAAAGCCAGAGCTCCCTGGAAGGAAATAAGAGGGGCAAAGAGAGAGTATGAGAATAGACTGGCGGCCAACATAAAAGGGAATCCAAAAGTCATCTACAGGCATGTAAACAGTAAACGGGTAGTAAGAGGACAGGTGGGGCCGATCAGGGACCATAAAGGAGATCTACTCATGGAGGCAGAGGGGATGGCTGAGGTATTAAATGAGTACTTTACCAAGGAAGAAGATGCTGCCAGAGTTTCAGTAAAGGAAGATATAGTTGAGATACTGAATGGGCTAAAAATTGATAAAGAGGTACTAGAAAGGCTAGCTGTACTTAAAGTAGATAAGTCACCCGGTCCGGATGGGGTGTATCCTAGGTTGCTGAAGGAAGTAAAGGTGGAAGTTGCGGAGGTATTGGCCATAATCTTCCAAACATCGGTAGATATGGGGGTGGTGCCAGAGGACTGGAGAATTACAAATGTTACATCCTTGTTCAAAAAAGGGTGTAAGGATAAACCCAGCAACTATAGGCCAGTCAGTTTAACCTCAGTGGTGGGGAAACTTTTAGAAACGATAATCCGGGACAGAATTAACAGTCACTTGGACAAGTGTGGAGTGATTAGGGAAAGCCAGCACGGATTTGTTAAAGGCAATTGATAAGAGTTTTTTGATGAGGTAACAGAGGTAACAGAGGGTAGATGAGCGAATAAAAAAAAAATGGAAGTTCCAGCCAGGCTAAATGGGCTCAAAACAAATAAATCCACAGGGACAGATATTATTTATCTGAGTGCTGAAAAAGACTAGGGGAAAGATTTGTTTTTTTTTATTCGTTCATGGGATGTGGGCGTCGCTGGCGAGGCCGGCATTAATTGCCCATCCCTAATTGCCCTTGAGAAGGTGGTGGTGAGACGCCTTCTTGAACCGCTGCAGTCCGCGTGAAGGTTCTCCCACAGTGCTGTTAGGAAGGGAGTTCCAGGATTTTGACCCAGCGACAATGAAGGAATGGCGATATATTTCCAAGTCGGGATGGTGACAGACTTGGAGGGGAACGTGCAGGTGGTGTTGTTCCCATGTACCTGCTGCTCTTGTCCTTCTAGGTGATAGAGGTCGCAGGTTTGGGAGGTGCTGTCGAAGAAGCCTTGGCAAGTTGCTGCAGTGCATCCTGTGGATGGTACACACTGCAGCCACAGTGCGCCTGTGGTGAAGGGAGTAAATGTTTAGGGTGGTGGATGGGGTGCCAATCAAGCGGGCTGCTTTGTCCTGGATGGTGTCGAGCTTCTTGAGTGTTGTTGGAGCTGCACTCATCCAGGCAAGTGGAGAGTATTCCATCACACTCCTGACTTGTGCCTTGTAGATGGTGGAAAGGCTTTGGGGAGTCAGGAGGTGAGTCACTTGCCACAGAATACCCAGCCTCTGGCCTGCTCTTGTAGCCACAGTATTTATCTGGCTAGTCCAGTTAAGTTTCTGGTCAATGGTGACCCCCAGGATGTTGATGGTGGGGGATTTGGCGATGGTAATGCCGTTGAGTGTCAAGGGGAGGTGGTTAGAAACTCTCTTGTTGGAGATAATCATTGCCTGGCACTTTTCTGGCGCGAATGTTACTCGCCACTTATGAGCCCAAGCCTGGATGTTGTCCAGGTCTTGCTGCCTGCGGGCTCGGACTGCTTCATTATTTGAGGGGTTGCGAATGGAACTGAACACTGTGCAATCATCAACGCACATCCCCATTTCTGACCTTATGATGGAGGGAAGGTCGTTGATGAAGCAGTTGAAGATGGTTGGGCCTAGGACACTGCCCTGAGGAACTCCTGCAGCAATATCCTGGGGCTGAGATGATTGGCCTCCAACAACCACTACCATCTTCCTTTGTGCTAGGTATGACTCCAGCCACTGGAGAGTTTTCCCCCGATTCCCATTGACTTCAATTTTGCTGGGGCTCCTTGGTGCCACACTCGGTCAAATGCTGCCTTCATGTCAAGGGCAGTCACTCTCAACTCACCTCTGGAATTCAGCTCTTTTGTCCATGTTTGGACCAAGGCTGTAATGAGGTCTGGAGCCGAGTGGTCCTGGCAGAACCCAAACTGAGCAGGTTATTGGTGAGTAAGTGCCGCTTGATAGCGCTGTCGACGACACCTTCCATCACTTTGCTGATGATCGAGAGTAGACTGATGGGGCGGTAATTGGCCGGATTGGATTTGTCCTGCTTTTTGTGGACAGGACATATCTGGGCAATTTTCCACATTGTCGGGTCGATGCCAGTGTTGTAGCTGTACTGGAACAGCTTGGCTAGAGGTGCAGCTAGTTCTGGAGCACAAGTCTTCAGCACTACAGCCGGGATGTTGTTGGGGCCCACAGCCTTTGCTGTATCCAGTGCACTCAGCCGTTTCTTGATATCACGTGGAGTGAATCGAATCGGCTGAAGACTGGCTTCTGTGATGGTGGGGAAAGCGGGAGGCGGCCGAGATGGATCATCCACTCGGCACTTCTGGCTGAAGATGGTTGCAAACACTTCAGCCTTGTCTTTTGCACTCATGTGCTGGACTCCGCCATCGTTGAGGATGGGGATGTTCATGGAGCCTTCTCCTCCCGTTAGTTGTTTAATTGTCCAACACCATTGACGACTTGATGTGGCAGGACTGCAGAGCATTGATCTGATCCGTTGGTTGTGGAATCGCTTAGCTCTGTCTATAGCATGTTGCTTCCGCTGTTTAGCATGCATGTAGTCCTGAGTTGTAGCTTCACCAGGTTGGCACCTCATTTTTAGGTACGCCTGGTGCTGCTCCTGGCATGCTCTTCTACACTCCTCATTGAACCAGGGTTGATCCCCTGGCTTGTTGGTAATGGTAGAGTGAGGAATATGCCGGGCCATGAGGTTACAGATTGTGGTGGAATACAATTCTGCTGCTGCTGATGGCCCACAGTGCCTCATGGATGCCCAGTTTTGAGGCACTGACAAGCATTATGAAGGACTCAATGGGCACTAAGGTGGTACCAGTAGACTTCAAACAGGCTAACGTGGTGCCTATATTCAAAAAGGGTGACAAAATAGACACAAGCAACTACAGACCCATTAGTCTTACTTCCATTTCATGTAGAATAATATATGGGTATGGTCGTGTGTTGGTTATGTTACTGGACTAGTAATCCAGAGGTTGGACTAACAATCATGTGGAGACGGAAAATTCAGGAAGAGACTATTACTTAAATGGAAAGAAAATAATGTGTATGGAAAATGAAAGAGATCTGGGGGTCGTTGACAATAAATTGAAGCTATCGCAAAAATGGTCAGTGGCAGTGAGTAAAGTAAATCAGACATTGGGTTGTATTAAAAGGTCAAAATAGTGAGGTAATCCTGCCACTTTATAAATCATTGGTATGGCCGCACTTAGAATACTATGTACAGTTGTGGTCGCCGTCGTACAAAAAGGATATTGCAGCTACTGAAAGGATACAGAAGAGAACAACCAGGAGTATCGAGGGGATGGAGGAATTGGATGATGAAGAGTGATTATGTAAATTGAGCATGTTCTCACTGGAAAAGAGAAGGTTGAGAGGTGATATGATTGCTGTTTTTAGAACTCTAAAGGGACTAGATAATTTAGTCCATGCCAAGCTGTTTCACCTTGTCCAGAACAGTAGAACCAGAGGACACAGCCTGCGCTTGAAGGGGGTAAATTCAAAATTAATCTGCGGAAACATTATTTCAGTGAGCGAGTGGTCAATCTATGGAACAGGCTCCCTAGGGAGACGGTGGAAGCAGATAGTGTTGATTAATCCAGAAAAAAATATTTTGGGATACAGTATATGAGCAATTTGAGACATGACATGCGTTAAGTGCAGCATGATTGGGAGGGACAGGTGACTTTCCACCACTGGGAGTTTCCTCGCCTCATGTCTGGGTCTGTTGTAAATTAATTGATAGAGATTGATTGCCATGATTAATCAACAACTTCACTATCATTTTATTATACGACTGTCAGGTTGGTAGAAGACGAACTAGACAGACCTTGGTCTTTTTTCATCCAATAATTGCTATGTTCCTACATGAGTTCAAATCTCACCATGGCAGTTTGAGAATTTGAATTCAGTTAAAAAAAAATTAGCTATCAGTAAAAAAGTGACCATGAAACAATTGGATTCTCGTAAAAACTCATCTGGTTCACTAATGACCTTTAGCAAAGGAAACCTGTCGTTCTCACCCAATCTGGCCTATATGTGACTCCGGTTCCACACCATTGTGATTGACTCTTAATTACCCTCTTAAGTTGCCTAGCAAGTCAATCAGTTGCATCAAAACGCCACCTTCTCAGGGCAACTTGTCAGCTATTCCCATATCCCAAGAATACATTTTTTTTTGAAGTGATAATCAGGAGTAAGCTTGAGGATCATCTATACAATAACCAAATTAACAGCAGTCAACATGGATTCAGAAGGTGAAGATCCTGCCTGATCAACGTCCTTGACTTCTTTGAGGGAGTGACAATGCAGGTGGACTGTGAGAAGCCCTGTGATCTGGTGTACCTCCAGTTGAAGCTCCACACAAAAGGCTATTAATTAAACTCAAAGCTATGGAGATTCAGGGTAATCCCTGGGAATGGGTAAGAAACTGGCTGAAGGAGAGACATCAAAGAGTATTCATTAGATGAGTTATGTGTGAGTGGAGGAAGGGGGAAGTATTGAGGGGATTGCCTCATGGCTCAGCGGTAGAACCACTACTATTTCTAATGCATATAAATGAGCTGAATTGAGAGGCTCAATGCAAAGTGGTCAAATTTCAAATATCATCATGCCTTGGTAGATTCCGGAAGACCATGGGTATCTTCTACAACCATGACTGATGACACCTGTGCACTTTCCCAGAACACTAGATGAGCACTGGCATAATGAGGTCAATTCTGTCACCAGAATCATCCTCAGCATATTATTGGAATTTTGAAGTTGCATTTTTGGTGCCTGAATAGGCATTTACATCCTGCCGGCCAGCTGCCTGCCGAAATGGGCCTCAAGAGGCAGTCGGTTGGCTGCCGGCAAAGATTGCACAGCCTGGAAGCTGCCTGTCGGCACTCAAGAGAAGCAGGTGCGCGGCAGGGTCTCGCGGGTGGGAAAGGGGGAGCCTGGTGCAGCAGAGACCCAGGCTCTCTTTGTGGGGCCCAGAGGACCTGCTCCTTCTGGCCTCAACATGACCCATTTAGGGCCCCTGATTCTTCCCCCACAGGTTTTACCCTTGGTGGGCACCCCATTCAGTATGCCTTTGGGGTCCTATGTACATCATCGGATTCTAATTAGCATATATTAATGAGGTCCCTGGCCTGAGTCAGTAGGGACCCTGAGCCGCTGACAAAAACAGCCGGGTTAAACCTGTTGCGGGCCAGGAATGGAGCAGCAAATACAGCCACTCGTTTCTAACTCCCATTCTGCCTGGTTTCTGCCAGGCACAGTGAGTTAAAACTCCCCAATTAGTCTAGGGGTGCTCTGCAATATGGTCTGCATAGGGTCTCAAGGATAATGGTGATGTGCTGCATGCTCTATAACTTTGCCTTGCAAACAGGCCTCTTTTTAAAGCGAAGAAACCAAAGGGACACACACACTGTTTTGGGATTAAAATTGTAGTTGCACTGTTGTTTGTGAAGCTTGGAAGAGACTTTTATGAGGTGGTATGAATGAAAACTGTGTGAAAGGATGCACACAAGAGATGTGGTCTGTAGATTAATGCATCTTTGTGCTGGAAAGGGGGAAGGTGTAGGCAGTACTGTTCGTGCAGTGGGCAGATGCAGCAGTTAAGAGAAGACCTCCTTATGGAGGCCCTGGAGGAGGGAGACTCCCAAGGGAAGCAGTGGAATCAGACAAATGAGCAACAGCAACATAAAAACGATACAGAGCACAACCCATTGCCAGCTGCAAAACACTTTCCTGCCAATCTGCTACGGGAGGGAGAAATGTTTGAAGGCAACCTGCAGCCAGGGAGACTGTTGCATCAATCACTGTTTGACAAGACTTTTACACAACTCTGCAAATGTGCCCCTGATGAATGGTCCAATGGTTATTTTCACAATATAGTTGCCTGATGAGTAGCATGCTCTGCCAAATCTGACTCTACCATATATCCCTAACAATCCACTGCCTGGACATCAATACACTCCTGAAGGAAATAAATCTTAACACTACATTGCAAATAAGATGCAACCATTTTCTTTATCAACCATCTTTGTGTACATGTGCAAATTAATGTTTGTTTGCCTTTGGTGACAGTGTATGTGTTGTACTGTGTCCTACCTATTCTTGTACTCCTAAGTGTGACCTCTGTGGCAGGACTAAGTGTGGCGACAGCCTGCTGCTCCACAACAGGGACCTCAGGACACAGCTGCAGTGCTTCGCCATTTTCTGCTGAGTAGCGAGATTGCAACCACTGCCAGCAACTTGGCCCTCGTGCTCTCTGGCGTTTGCTGTCCACTACTTACCACTTCTTCAGTTCTCTCAGGGAGCCAACTGGGTTACATAGTTGTGCATCACCCTGATAGGTACAGATTTCTTTCTGCCATACCCCTGCTGCTGGATGCTCCTTGGGAATTGCTACTTTTGGCCTCCGCTTAGTAGGATGGAGCCCACCATCAAGGTTCTATGAAACCAATTCCCTAGCCTCTCCAAGCCAGAAGTGAGAACCTTGTGTGAATTGATGCCCTAGATCTCTAAAAACCGTAATCACAGCGTTCATGAGAGAAACCTGACCTTCTACCCTCTGCTAGAACGCTCACAGATGGCGCGCAAATTTTTCACATCCGCTCCCACAACCTATGGACATGGGAATCAGCGCTTACTCTGTTCACCATCTCTCTCCATACTTGCTCACATTCATCTCCACAGGAGGGCTCTCCTTTGCACCAAAGTTTTCTACTCTCCCGTGCTGAATCTCTTCAAGCAGCACAATGTTTGCTCATCAAAGGGGTGGTTCAGCCCACTTGTCCTTGGGGAACTTGCCTTCCTGCTGGCCCACACAGCCAGAACAAACATCAAAGTGACAGCCTTTAAGAGCTGCTGCTCTCCTGAGTTCCCATCCCCCTTTCATTCATTGTGCTCAAAGGGGCAGGGACAAGTGCTAATCAGTAAAATGAGCTGACCTTGTTAAATCCAGCAAGTTCAGCATACCACTGCCTATGTGAGACATTGTGTTCACATAACAATTCTGGTTATATTTTTGCCAGACTCTCAGAATTGCTCCTAATATGTTTGCCACTCCAAAGCTCCATTACCAAAACTGACAATATCAACAGGATGAGACTGAAATGTAGAGCAAACTAGAGTAGGGGCAAATAAAAGGGAAATGTCTACCATGGAGTTTCTACACCAAGTGGGAGGACTGATCTTCCAAAGGTTAGGCTTGTTGAACTGATAACTCTAGCTAGAATCTATGGGGATTATTCCATATTGCAGATTTACAAATGGCATCAATTGGAACTTGATTGAGAGGCCCCAGTGTCGCTCTGGAGAGGACTTTAATGCTACCCATGGTTCCCTGTCTGAAAGGTAATAGTGAAGCATAATATTCAATCATCCATTTAACTATTTAGTTCATGGTTTTCTGAGGGTCTTGAGGTCATAGGACATGAATTGCAGAACTGCTCATTATGATCAATATAAAACTGTAGGACCCCATAGGCTTAGAGATATTCAAGCCATCATTCCTGCTTGGATTTGTGGGTAGGGGCATGAAATGACAATTTCCTGTCCTAACTGAAAATGAGAAACATTTAGTATGGGTTTTGAGAACTATTCAGAGTAGGCAACATGGTAATCCTACAGTCTGATGGGCAGTTTTCCAAGAAGGGATTTTGATATTGCATGCAACAGTGCTTCAAAAGAACAGCTAATCATTTTTTCACAATTAAATGACTATCTCAATTTAGAGCCATCTGAGGTCTAGGTGGATATAAGTTTCAGATTGTCTTCAGAAGTCTGAATAGATTCTCTAACAAATTAGAAATTAGGGGATCATGAAAGAAACAGTGGCAATATGAACCCTAATAGAACTGGGTTCCAATCCCAGCTCAAACTGAAGACAACATAATACAAAGTTAGTAATGCCAGATTGAGTTAACAGATCATGACACAGGTATTGTTAAATTCGTATTGTATGCTTTGATTGTGAATACTCTACAGGAAATGATTAGGTTCTCAACTACTGAAGCGGGCTTCTCAATAACCAGGCTGTCCAGTGGAAAGTGCCTAGATCTGGCTGAAAAAATTGACCATACAATTGGGACAGAACTCTCCTGTTGGGTAGGTGAAGGCAATCCTGAGCCAGAAAAAGAATGTTGGAAAACTACATCATACATAGTGAATAAGTGGTTATTAGTATCAGGGTCACCCTGTCTGCTTGGGTTTCACATGGAATTAGGAGAGGCAGGAAATTAAGTATCGAAATGTTTGCATCCAGGAGAATGATGGGCCATTGTTCCCCCATCTTGATATTGTTCTTGTTCTGGATGAATATTAAGGAATCTGGAAAAGTGAGTTTGTTGAAGCTATGGACATTGAGGTGGCCTAAGATCCCAAAGTCAATATCTGTACTCTTCAGCTGGCAGGCAGAATGATCTTTTTATATTTATTAGATCATTATTACCACTTCTCTTAAATTCTGGTCTTTATGGGTACAGGTTGAAAACCCAAGGCAGGGTTGGTAATTCTGAATGTCATGATCCAGAAATGGGCACTTGATGCAGAAACCAAGTCTATCACACATTGAAAATGGACTTTAACAGTCTTTGGCAGGATTAATCACAGCCATTCTGTAAGTTGTGAAGTGTGATAGCTTATATCTTGTGGTTCTCTTCTCATTCTTTTTTTGAAATAACATGTTAGCTGATGAACACCTAAGAGAAAATCTATCTTGTAGCAAGTCAGCAACCTTAAGAAACTACATCAGGTACCGAGGACTCAATAATGGAGCTGGGGAGAAATGAGCTGACTATCAGGCATTCTGGCTAGTTTTTATAGAGGGAGGTAATGACATCTCAACATGCACGTGACCTTCTTCAGTGTCACATACATGATTTCCCATGACCAATTAGACAAGGGACAGATTCCTGCAGCGTGTGCAGAGTGCTGCATAAAGAACCAGCACTATTCAGGGCACATGTTTTATGTGAACTCTGCTCAAGATACCACTGTAATCTTTCTTTATCTAGTCCTCTTCTATATTTGCCTGAGGGAGAACCATGCCAGTACTTTGCAGCACATGCTGGCACTCACTCAATTCTTCACAAGCACCAGCTCAGAGAGATCATCTGTGGGAAAGTTAGAGAATGAGCCAGAGGGGATTGCACTGAGTGACACACAGAGCACAAGTGAGAGGAGGAGTTTTTGATGGTACGAGAAAGAGGACACTGCTGGCTGAAGAATCAGATTCCGTAGTTCCTGGACTGAAGAGCCTGGGGAACTCTCATGGGTCCTGACTTTAAAAGAATGATGCTTCCAGATAATGAAGGATCAGTGCCGAACAGTGTGCTGCAGGTGGCAGCTCAGGTGGAGGAGTGAACTAGCAAGATATGCAGTGCACTGGAGGACAAATTCGCAACTCTGCTGTGCATTATAAAACATATGGCAGCTCCAGGAACATCTGCAATGGGAGGCTCCATGACAGATGCCCAAGGCCAGTCTGTGCACTTCCAAGTATGCTCAGACTACGGCCATATAGGCCTAGGTACTAGACTGGATACAACTGCCTCCAAAGCCTGCAGCAGGTCCAGCTCAGACTGAGTGGCCAGGAGACAAGAATGACCTCAATGTCAGTAGGCTTCTATTGTAACACAACAGCTATCTATCTTACGTGCTCGTCATTGAGAGCGCGCCTTGGAGAAGCATAATGCTGGGTTGGAGCAACGTACGTCATACACCGGCATCAAAAGGCAGCACCATGGTGAGATGCACTCGGCACACACACACACAATATAGTTTCACATGAAGGTTATGATTGCACTAAAATTGTTGTGCATGTAGAGATAGTTGCCAGAAAGGTATGGCAGTCGCTTTTACCAGGTGACATAAATAGGAACTTTGTGATTTGTCATGCACAGAGAAGGGTCCAAAAATGAATATATATTAATGCAAGGAAGGGGGAAGATGTGGAAAGGACTGTTAATGTAGTGAGAAATGTTAATAGAAGGTCTCCTGTATGAGAGTGACACAAATGGCTGGCACATCCTCTTCAGGCAGTTGTTGCTGCTCCTCTTGTTGATGCCCCTGCTGCCCTACCACACTAAAATTGCAGTGCATGCTGCCACTAGCTGAAGGAGGAAGTGCGATTGTTTGCTGTAACAAACAATGTATGTGTGACTTCTTGATGCATCTGTGCACAGCTGATTGGGTAATGTTAGTTATGTTCCTCAGGGCAGCCTTCAATGATTCTGCAGTGTAAAAGTTAAGGGCAGTTGTGACTGATAGCCACTGGCAGTGCAGTGCCTGTGGTGGAGATGGGCTGTGGGTCAAGTTGCAGCATGTGGTGTAACTCAGTCAAAGCTTCCTTTGTAAAGTGAATCCTCCACAAGCATGGCTCATCAGACAATGCAGATATGTGTTCCTTAGCTGATATTCTCTGGTGTTGGGGTACCAGTGCTGCCTGACTAACTTGGTATCTATCCAATGTTCTGGAAAATCCAGGCTAAATCTCTGTAAATTGGTCCATATGAGTGAATATTAAATTATGTGTTAATGGTTTGTGGTTACAATGCTATTTTGAAAAAAATATGCCTGATGATTGACTCACATACTGAAGTATGCAAGATTAAAATGTGTTACAGTAATCGTTAAAGCTACAATTGTCGAGAGATACTTTTACGTATTTTTAAAGTTCAAAACAAATATTAAGTTTCAATGAAAAAAGAATTCAGTAACAAGACTAGATTTTAGAATCACAATGAATTTCCATAAAGCACTAACTTCCATTCTATCCCTTCCTGCATCCCCCCACTGCCCCCAGCCCCACCATCCATTTAGCTCCAAGTTCTCTAGTTGGCTAAGGGTAAAAAGCAGAGACCATTGGCAGTTAAACACAAAACAGAGTTTGATCTTCATTACAAAAGTGGTTTCAAATTTCTTTAAAAAGGATTGAGATTGTTGTGCACCATTGCAGCTTTAAGTTAGACATAGTTCATTGACTTCCACTATGTTTGGAGTTTGTAGCAGACATTTTTAAAACTGAAAGCTCTGAATTTCTCCACCTTTCATAATATGCACAATTCTGCAAAATAAATGTCTATCATGAATGATTTAAAGTGGAATCAGCCAATTGCATAGGTCCACTAGTATTCAGTGTGTACTGAAGTAAAATTAAGCAATAACTTTCATTCATCAGCAATGTAGAAGGCTCTTTGGTTGATTAAATGCTGAGGGTACAAGCTGACACATTTAATCAACATGCAAAAGCAGCTCATTGCTGAGGACATGCAAGATAACTTGAAAGTATCAATTTATGCTGCATTAAAGATACTGAACTTTATATATGGTCAAAGAAGATGTTTGCCAGAGATTATGAGATCATCAGGTCAGTGTGCTGTGACTGGGCAGCAGTTGCCTGTGTACATTTACATACTCACAGCACCAAATAATCAGTCACATGAACCATTTTCTACATTGCAATCAGATTATTATATACAGTATAAATGAAAAACATCTTGAAGGACAGTAAATGTTTGCACCTTATTAAAAATACTAATCAAAAATGTATTCTAAGAATCCATTACTAATGCTTTTTTAGGTTCTCAATATTGTTATAAAATATACTTTGCTGTGCATGGCATCAGTCTTTTATGATCATAAAATATATGGTCTACATGCATTTGGTAAGTTTACGAAAGGTTGAGTTTTCAATAAGGTTGAACATCCATGTGTTTTTTAAATATTGAATAAAGTGACGAGAGGGATAACACTTTTAATTTATCCAGATAGTGAACTGTATATACTCTACTTACATGCTTTAGTGATAACATCCTGTAACTCAGTCATAGAATCAACTATTGCAGCCAATAGGTCAGAACTTGAAAACCATCCAACAGCCTGGGTGAAGTGATTCTGCTCTCTTTCCTGATCTAACAAAAATATGACAAAGGAACATGACAGTACATGTAGTAGCAGTTAAAGGCACTGAACAGACTGTGAGTATAGAAAAATATAAAACACTAGCTAAAGCACTATACGAGGTTCTGTTGACCATTTTTGTGTGGACTCGTGGTAGAAAATATTTAATTTCTGTGTGGAACATTTTTTGCCTTAGACTACAGGGAATTTCCATCAATGTTTATAGTGCACTTTGAAGAAGAGGAATTGTTTGTGCTTTCTTGGACGTAGTGTTAAATATTGCTTCAGTCCTCACCATGTGTCAACTTGCAGTAGCCTTTTTCAAGCAACCTACTCACAAAATAATTCAGAATCAAAAGTTCTGCTTCACTAGAACAAATTTCTAAAAGTAATTAACTTTAAAATAAGCATTGAGCGGAACGGAGCATCAGAAGACTGGACTCAGGTTCAAATGATCTTGGTTGTGTAAAGCCAACACCTGAAGTGCAGGATGCAGCCAAAGTTAACACGACAAGATAAATCAAGAAACACTGCCCAGGCGATATCAAGCTTGGGTTTCAAAAATCTGGAATGTCTTAGAAAGGGAAGATTGAGGGAAGTGAGGAGTTCCACAGTTTTGAGGACCCAGGAAAGAATGAGTTAAGAGTAAGAGATGGTGTGACAAATTTTGAAATCAAAAAAGTGAAGATGTAGGGACAAGGAAGAGCATATAGGATGGCATATTTGGAGTTTATGAGGAATAACAGATGAAAATTCAGTAACAATTATTACATAGAAAAGGACAAGAAAGGTCTTGACAAAGAGACTGATTGGAGGCTAACGATAAGAAGAGTTGCCTACCAAGGAACAATCTTTTTCTTGCATCCCCTCTAGAAAGCAGCACTAGCAGAGACTCCCCAGATATGGGAGCACTGTAGTATTCCAGTCATGGACTGACTTAAACTTTATAGAGTTAAAGAGCTATTAAAGGGAGAGGAGTGTAGGGCACAAAAAGGAATCCGTACTTCTTGGAAGCAGCTTCAACAATGGAGGAGATGTGGGTATTGCATTTGAAATCAGAGGAAATAGTGAGAAGAAAAATTATAATACTAAGAGTGGACGCATCAAAGATAAGAGGTAGTAACTGCTGGTCAGACTTGAGAGACCAAACTTTTTGAAGAATTAAAAGAAATAGATTTTCACTGCTTTATTGAAGTGATTGAAGAGATCAAGGCTTAGTGAATCCAATCCAGACAAAGATGAAAGTATCCACTCTCTAGTGTCTATAAAGATTTTGCCGTTTCAACAGTTTCCAAAATAGAATGAGTTTGCAATACAAAACTATCCATTCATTATGTGGTACTAAATTGAGACAACAGGAGAGCTTGTGAAGAAAATTAATCTGTCACACTCTTTTGGGTCTCCCTTAGAAATCCTCTTGGATACAGCAGTGATGGTTACTCCCACAAGTGGTCTCAGCATCTTACATTCAAGAGTGTACCCATACTGTCCAATATCTAATTAAATAAGCATATAAGCAAGGAAGTTATGAGAAACCTTTATAAATCACTGGTTAGGGCTCGGCTACAGTATTGTGCCCAATTCTGGGCACCACACTTTAATAAAGATGTCAAGGCCTTGGAGAGGATGCAGAGGAGTTTTACCAGAATTATATCAGGGATGAGGGACTTCAGCTATGTGGGGAGACTGGAGAAGCTGGGATTGTGCTTCTTAGAGTAGAGACGGTTAAAGGGAGATTTAATCGAGGTGTTCAACATCATGAGAGGTTTTGATAAATAAGGAGAAACTGTTTCCACTGGCAGATGGGTCAGTAACCAGAGGACACAGATTTAAGATAATTGGCAAAAGAACCAGAGAGAAGGTGAGGAAATCTTTTTTTACCCAGCAAGTTGTTATGATCTGGAATTATACTTGAAAAGGAAAAATTTGCAGGCAGAAATGGGCCAGCTCTTTCAAAGAACCGGCACGGGCACAATGGGTTGAACGGCCTCCTGCTGTGCTGTAATATTCTATGATGCGATGTAACAAATTGTGATCTGAATTGGATAGTGTCTTTTTCATGTGGCCTCACGTGCACATCTCCAATGTTTTTAAAGACAGACTCAGAAAGATTTGCTGAGATGAGGCTAGATACGAATCATTAAGCGGCTTCATTTCGTTTACAGCAATTAAAAGTAGAGTACCAATCTAAGCAAATTTTGCTTACTTTGCTCAATCTCACTTCTCACCTCAAAAACTGGAAAAAAACGAATAAACCACTTGCTCTGTCTCTTTCATGGGCTGACATATGTTTTTGGCATTACCTTTCTTTCTGGACTATATCTAACTGCAAAACCTGACCTCCTGCATTTTAGCGTTCAGCTCTGGACCCCGCGGGGGTCTACACTTTGCAGCCTCTTGTTTTAAAGACAGCTCACTCCTCCATCCTTTTCTCTGTATTCCCAGCCAAGGGGAGGGGTCGTGATCCTGACTTCATCCCAATTAGTGATTTTCCAGTAAGCCAGCCGATAAAAATCAGCCACCTCCTCTTTTTCTTTGGGGTATGGGTTTAAAGAAGACATCTCCCGCTTTCCTCAAAATTAATGGGGGCCATCCTGCTTACGATACCTTGGAGGAGATGACTGACCCTCATTGTTTCGGACTGTGACATTGCATAAACTGGCCCATCTAGCTTTAATACACATCTTCAATACTTATTCCAATAAGTATCTTTTTTAAAAAATCTACGCAAATTCACTTTGTTTTTAAAAAACATCTTAAACACAACTCAATCCCAAAACCCTTTCCATGAAGGAAAATAAATTACAAATCGCAAAACATGACAAGGACGTCCCTTACGTCGACAGCAACAAATAAATGAGATGCTGATCTACTGCATTGGTTTCTGTTAAAAGATATTTAATTGACCTTGGAGGTAGAACTCAGACTTGCATAAACAGTTAGACTGTCTACAACACCAATCTGTGGGCAGATCAGTTTCTATAGAAGAATACAAAATAGTCTCAGTGCAACTATTGCTTGACTTCCAAAAAGTGGATACTGGCTATAAGAGATGCTGTTCGTACATGAGGTAGAAATAGCATAACTGCAATCATCTATTCCTTGGTAGCCTATCAGAAGAGATGTTCTGGCAAAATTATCCGATCTGCATCCTGGAGGTGCTGAGATGGGTGTTTCAGGATCACTGTATAAGCAGGTCCAATTGCAAGGCTCATATGAGCTATCTGCTAATGATGGGCTCTAGACATCAATTTTATGGACCAATTCCCACTCTGAGGACCTGAAGATTTTTTTTTCTCTCTGAAAGGACTCTTCTCTGTTCTGTCTAGAATCTAACTACAACAGATGCAACATCTTGGGAAGCTTTGTTTAATTTTAGACATCTTCTCAACAGCATGCATGTATAATAAACTTCCCACCTCAATCGACAGCAATGCAGCCTTGTAAGCATATTGCCTTTGAAATTTGCGGTATGCCTTCATAAACCGAAGGAGGCAGCCAAGCATGGGATTGGGAAATTGCACTGCCCACTGCAATGTGAAGGTGAACTCAAAAACAAACATTTTTATGTAAAAGAAGGTTTAAGATGTCAGTAGTGATGAGGCTTCCATAAAAGGCTAGATCTTCCAGACTCTTTTGGCAAACACTGAAAAAAGCTTGTGCTCCTACAATAAGCATTGAAAAAAAAGGAGCATCGCCAGAATATCACCACTTATGGCTATAATATGATTATTTTGTGACAATGAAACAAATTGCTTCCTGATAACATTATTGGACTAATGTAGGAACTCGTGGGGGAGAACCTTGCCCAGCGAGAGTGTGTATGAGAAATTCGAGCACGCACTGCCATGATTTCCCAATCGTCATTTTAAACATGCATTTAGAATAGCAGATTTCCTATATTCCAAGTATATTCACCAGTGAACATAGAAGATCTTCTTTTAACAGTCATTTTTTCTTAACAGCTAAACCATCTGATGAACTTAATGGCCATTGATTGTGAGGTAAAGCTAACGGTTATGAGATGTTGACCATCATATCTGAGGATGGAACCTTCATGCAGAGAATTACTTGTACTCTATTTACCTAAAGTTGCCAAATAATCTTTGGGAGCAGAATGCATAGAGACCATATCTAAAAAGATCATTCACCTTTTGAGGCACACAGGTCCTAACTGACCATTTGGGGTATAATAAAACCTGTCAAATCAATGGGTACATTCTTTGGTTGCAGGTCTGGTTTCAAAAGACCTGGGTTTATATTTTCTATCCACCTGTCATGCATTCATTTGTGCTATTCAATTTAAAGACATTGGCCAAGAATTTTGATCGCACCCGAAAAATGATTGAGGCATGCAGCCAGCGCTATACGTGCTATTCATTGGCTGCATGCCTGTTTGGGTGAGCCAGAAATCTGGCATTGCTGACACCAATTGAAGGCAGCCAGCGCCTCTTAACAAGGAGATGCACTCTGGCTGCAGACAGGAGGAAATGTTGGCAAAGGGCTAAAATGGCTGTAAGTGGTCGAGACAAGACATCCAGGTTCTCTGATGCTACACTGGAGGCCCTGGTGCAGGCGGTGAACAGGAGCAGGGAGATCCTGGTCTCCCCAGGGGGCAGAAACCCTCCAGGCAACACCTTCGCTGCCAGTGGGAAGAGGTCGCAGAGGAGGTCAATACCAGGAGCTTAGCTCCCAACACATGGCTGCAATGCCACATAAAGTTCAATGACCTCACCAGAGTTGTTAAGGTAGGAATACTGCTCTCCTACTCCCTGCTCACACCTCCTGCCTAACTACTCACAGTACTCCCCTTCTCCACTTCCCTTCACTCTCCTACAATCATTGCACCACACTTCATTCCACCTCCTTCTCCCCATACGCACTCACCACTATTGCAACCCTCACTTCCCCACACCTCACACGCTGCATGCCAACTATTCTACCATAAAAGCCACATTCTCTAAACATCTCACAAAACTGTCACAACCATACTCCCTTCTTTCTTGCAGGAGAAGGTCGCACACAACCTGAGACAGGAGGTTGCCACCAGAGGAGGCCGAGCCTGCCTGCACACCCACTTCCCCCCATGGAAGAAAACGTGCCAGCCATCACAGGCAGGGGGAGAGTCATGGCCGTGGCAAGTGGCAGTGCTGGAGGAGACATTGTGCAAGGTTTCTCCAGACCTCATCCTCTTTTTCCCTTCTGAGTTCTACCTCACCCTACACGATAAACTGCAGCCACTTTTCTCTCTGCTCTCCCTTGTCCCTCTCTGTTATATCAGTTGCTTAAAATGTCGAGCCACTTTAGAAAGACAAGGCCAGCCTTCCTGAAGATGCACCGTCACTCGATCTGACCCTAGGAAGCACCAGCTCAGACACTGGCACCATGCAAACTTTAGAGAGTAGGCCAGAGGTGGGCTCATCACATGGCGAATCACCAAGCACAAGTGTGCAGGAGCTAGGACAGGGGGAAAGGGCGTCACAAGCCCCAGCTCGCCAGAGGACAAGATCACATACTAGGTCTGCTTCAGAGACTTCGAGGGCCCAGGCTACAGAAGAAGGCTGATGGACATACACCAGGAAATGCTAGATGCACTGGGAAGCCTGCCAATGAGTTTGCGAACAATGGCTCAGAGCATGGAGGAATCCAGCTTCAACTTGTGTCGAGACTTCGTGCAGAGCTCGGAGACCATTCTATCCAACATGGACCGAGCGGTCAGCTACATGAACATGACAGTGGCACCCACAATAACGGGAGTCTCCGCTGACAGCTCTGAAAGCTTCCATAGCAGCTAACATTGTTGCCATGGAAGCTCTGAAAACTGCCATCTTGGTTTTGGGGGCCAGTATTGACAGGAGCATCACTCCTACACTCTGTTCTCACGCAGAGCTGGAGGAGAGTTCAGGAGCTTGGCTCCATGGGAGACGCATTTGCCATCCTCTCTCAGAATGACAGCATGCTTACTCCCCGGCCGCTCATTCCGCCAGTGCCCTTGTTAGTACCACACAGCCAGTTGGCCCAGACTGCCTCTCAAGGTCCAGAGCTGCTCGAGATCACCCACCACAGCCATCTGCAGTCTCCTCAATGGAAACTCAGCAGAGTCCCACCTCCCAAGCTCCAGCCACTGGGAAAACATTTCGTAGGAGCACTAGGATAAGTAAAGTAGCACAGAAGACTAGCACTAAAGGCTTGCACAAAGATGATTCATAATTATTTCTATTAACTATTAGATACAGATGGAATTCAGTTGTTTAATCAATTTGTTTTTTGTTCTGGATTTGGTGTTGGTGTTTATATTTGTAGTGTAGTGAGGGCAAAACCCACAAGGCTGGACTGAAGGAAGGCAATCGGATAGTGAAAGTAAGGACGGTGGTGATTAGGATTGTGTGACTGTTGGTGTATTGAGGATGGGAGGGATGGTTCAGGTGAAGCACTCTTGGATGAATTGCTCTCCGAGAGTTTTGGCAGCTGGAGGCACTGGTGGTCGATGCCGCACCTGCTCTCCCTCCCCCCCCCCGCTCCTGCTGCACTTCTTGCTGCCCAGGTGATGGTAACAGCTGATCCCTCATGATGGTAAAGCTATGGAGCATGTAGCAAACTACCACAAATCTAGACACTGGCTCAGGGCTGTACTGCAAATCTCCTCCCAAATGGTCCAGGAAGTGGAAGCATTGTTTGAGCATGCCAATAGTCTGCTTGATGACGTTACTGGTGGCAACATGGCTCTCACTGTAGGCCAGCTCTGCAGCTGTGCGCGGATTCCTGACTGGAGCCATGAGCTATATCTGAAGGGGACACCCCTGGTCATCCAGTCGACAGCCTGTAACTTGACAGCCTATTTGGAACAAATGCAGCACGGAGGACCGGCGCAGGACAAATGAATCATGACTGCTGCGAGGAAACCGGGCACAGATCTGCATGATGCACTGCTTGTGATCACAAACCAGCTAGACGTTGAGGGAGTGGAATCACTTTCTATTGAGAAAGATGTCAGGCTGTTGATGGGGAGCAGGCATGGCAATGTGAGTGCAGCCTATGCCACCTTGGACCCTGCAATGCGTGCGAAGCCTAGTGCTCTCTCATCTTGCTTTGCTCTGTCCGTGGGGAGAGATATATAGGTATTTCTTTTGGTGTAGAGAGCCTCAGTGCCCTCTCTGATACAACAGCGGACTGCAAACTGGGAGAAGTCATTGACGTCACCTATTTCAGCCTAGAAGGAGCATGTAGCGTAAGGGTAGCCACAGGCAGTGCTGTCCATGCCCTGGTTTGAGGCTCGAGTTGTGGCTGCAGCAGGTGACCTAGCTCAGTGACAGCCTCCTTTGTGAAGCGAAGCGCCCAAGAAACTGCTCCTCCGAGTTCATGCAGGAGAAGTGCTCCCTGAAGACCCGCTGTGGGGATGGCCTCTTGTGCAGTGCCCTCCTCCTCCCTCTTCAGCAAGCTGCTTCTGCTCTCTCCTGTCTTCCTTGCAGCTCCCCCTCCTTCTCCAGCCCCAAAGGCAGCCCAGCAAATCACCTATGACTGCAGTAAAACTGTTTAGAGGGCAGTCTAAAACAGTTAAGCATCAGAGCGAACTTGTTATCAGCAATCAGTTCTCTAAGTCCGAATTCAGGTCAAGAAATGTCCAGTTGACCAACAGCCTCAAATGACAAACCAGCAACTATCCTGTATGTAGTGGATGAGCCCTTTGAGCTGCTGAAGTCTCCTTCCTGCCTGTTAGCCATGAGTTACTGAGCAAGTTTATCACATGGTAAGTCAGGTGCTAGGGCATCCCAATGTCACAAAAAGGTCCTACAGCAAGCGTAGGACCTTACTTTGAATATTTTTAATCAGCAATTTATATAGTTCTGGCATGCACCCTGGATGCCTATGGAGCAGCACTTCTGGTACGCAATGATTGGCACACCCCAACTGCTATATTGGATGCTTAGGCACTTGTCTTGTGCCTGAAAAATGGGCTTGCCGTGATCAAATTTATAGGCCACTGTGGCAAGTCACCTATCCTGGGAGAGATTCCCACTCTTTCTAAGAACAAGTTTTAAAAATTGTAAACAACGGCAGGAAAAGGATGTATGACATACTGCAAACTAAGATTAAACAATATCCCACAACCAAGTTCATGCGATTAAAATCCTTCAAAGTAAGTGATGCAGATTAATGAAGTGTTAGACCAGCTCACTTCTCTGTCGCAAACAACACATTTATAGAATCATAGAAATTTACGACACAGAAGGAGGCCATGCAGCCAATCGTGTGTGTGCCGGCCAAAATAGAGGTATCTAGTCTAATCCCACTTTCCAGCATTTGGTCCGTAGCCCTGTAGGTTACGGCACTTCAAGTGCATATCCAAGTACTTTTTAAAAGTGATGCGGTTTTTTGCCTCTACCACCCTTTCAGGTAGTGAGTTCCAGACCCCCACCACCCTCTGGGTGAAAAAATTTCTCCTCAGCTTCCCTCTAATCCTTCTACCGATTACTTTAAATCTATACCCCCCAGTTATTGACCTCTCTGCTAAGGGAAATAGATCCTTCCTATCCACTCTATCTAGGACCCTCACAATTTTATACACCTCAATTAAATCTCCCCTCAGCCTCCTCTGTTCCAAAGAAAACAACTCCAGCCTATCCAATCTTTCCACATAGCTAAAATTCTCCAGTCCTGGCAACGTCCTCGTGAATTTCCTCTGTACCCTCTCTAGTGCAATTACATCTTTCCTATAATGTGGTGACCAGAGCTGTACGAAGTACTCTAGCGGTGGCCTAACTAGTGTTTTATACAGTTCTAGCATAACCTCCCTGCTCTTATATTCTATGCCTCGGCTAATAAAAGAAAGTATCCCGTATGTCTTCTTAACCACCTCACCTATCTGTCCTGCTACCTTCAGGGATCTGTGGACACGCACTCCAAGGTCCCTCTAATCCTCTACACCACTCAGTGTCCTCCCATTTATTGTGTATTCCCTTGCCTTTTTTGCCCTCCCCAAATGCATTACCTCACACTTGTCTGGATAGAATTCCATTTGCCACTTTTCTGCCCACCTGACCAGTCCATTGATATCTTCCTGCAGTCTACAGCTTTCCTCCTCACTATCAACCACATGGCCAATTTTTGTATCATCTGCAAACTTCTTAATCATGCCCCCTTCCAATCACAAAAACATCCATCGACCATTACTCTTTGCTTCCTGCCACTGAGCCAATTTTGGATCCAATTTGCCACTTTCCCTTGGATCCCATGGGCTTGTACTTTCCTGACCAGTTTGCTATGTGGGAGCTTGTCAAAAATCTTGCTAAAATCCATGTACACAACATCAAACACGCTACCCTCATCAACCCTCCTCAAAAAATTCAATCAAGTTAGTCAGGCACGACCTTCCCTTAACAAATCCATGCTGACCCTCCTTGATTAATCTCTGCCTTTCTAAATGACGATTAACACTATCCCTCAGAATTGTTTCCGATAATTTGCCCACCACTGAGGTTAGGCTGACTGGCCTGTAATTACTCAGTCTATCCCTTTCTCCCTTTTTAAACATTAGCAGTCCTCCAGCTCTACGTCTGTAGTCGGGGAAGATTTCCTTGCGTTGATAACACTATCAAGACTGCTGCTACTTTGTAACTGATACCTGGGGTCTGGTCTACATCTGGATCCCAGGGCATCAGTTACAAAGTACCTTAGTTTTGCTCGTATGCATGATAATGCTTTCTGAGGTTCTTCTTAAGAGAAATTTCTTTTTACAGACAAGTGAAGAGTAAAGCACAAAGCCAAGAAACAGTAGTGCTTCAAAACCATCAAATCATAGCTCCTAAAGAATGCTTGTTGGATTATTCTCATGACCAATCACCCACGTTCTACAGGATGATAGGGGTCCTTCCAATTCAAATGCTGGAAATATTCCACCATAACTGTCATAGAATCATAGATTCATACAGCATAGAAGACGGCCATTCGGTCCATCGTGCCTCTTTGAAAGAGCTATCCAATTAGTCCCACTCCCCTGTATTTTCCCCATGGCCCAGCAATTTTTCCTTTTCAAGTATATATCCAATTTCCTTTTGAAAGTTACTATTGAATCTGCTACCTTTCAGGCAGTGAAGTCCAGATCACAACAACTCACTGCGTTAAAAAAATTCTCATCTCCCCTCTGGTTCTTTTGCCAATTACCTTAAATCTGTGTCCTCTGGTTACTGACCCTCCTACCAGTGAAAACAATTTCTCCCTATTTACTCTATCAAAACCCCTCATAATTTTGAACACCTCAATTGAACCTCTCCTTAACCTTCTCTGCTCTAAGGAGAACAATTCCAGTTTCTCTAGTCTCTCCAAATAACTGAAACCGTCATCCCTAGTACCATTCTAGTAAATCTCTTCTGCACCCTCTCCAAGTCTTGACATCCTTCCTAAAAAGTGTGATGCCCATGATTGGACACAATCCTCCAGCTGAGGCCTAACCAGTGACTTATAACGGTCACCTTATTGCAAGGGGGTTAGAGTACAAGAGTAAGGAAGTCTTACTGCAATTGAACAGGGCTTTGGTGAGACCACACCTGGAGTACTGTCTACAGTTTTAGTCTCCTTGCCTAAGGAAGGATATACTTGCCTTAGAGGCGGTGCAATGAAGATTCACTAGATTGATTCCTGGGATGACAGGGTTGTCCTATGAGGAAAGATTGAGTAGATTGGGCCTATACTGTCTAGTGTTTAGAAGAATGAGAGGTGATCTCATTGAAACATATAAGATTCTAAGAGGGCTTGACAGGGTAGATGCTGAGAGGATGTTTCCCCTGGCTGGAGAGTCTGGAACTAGGGGCACAGTCTCAGGATAAGGGGTCGGTCATTTAGGACTGAGGTTAGGAGGAATTTCTTCACCATGAGGGTCTTGAATATTGGGACTTCTCTACCCCAGAGGGCTGTAGATGTTGAGTCATTGAGTATATTCAAGACTGAGATCGATAGATTTTTGGACTCGAGGGGAATCTAGGGATATGGGGATTGGGAGGGAAAGTGGAGTTGAGGTCGAAGATCAGCCATGCTCTTATTGAATGACGGAGCAGGTTCGAGGGGCTGTATGGCCTACTCCTGCTCCTATTTCTTAAGTTTAGGATAACTTCCTTGCTTTTGTACTCTATTTATAAAGCCAAGGATGCCATTTGCTTTTCTTAACATCTTTATCAACTTGTCCTGCCACCTTCAAAGATTTGTGTACGTAAACTCCCAGGTGTGTCTGTTCCTGCACCCACCCCATTTAATATCTCACATAATAATGGAATGCACTGCCTGAAAGGGTGGTGGAAGCAGATTCAATAGTAACTTTCAAAAGGGAATTGGATATATACTTGAAAAGGAAAAATTTGCAGGGCTATGGGGAACGAGCAGGGGAATGGGACTAATTGGATAGCACTTTCAAAGAGCTGGCACAGGCATGATGGCCTCCTTCTGTGCTCTATGATTTTATGAATAACCTATTCAACTTTCTGGAAGAACAGCAGAGGACAGATTTCTTCCATTTAGCACTATATTTTATTTGTGGGATTCCTGGAAGCCAAGTGTCCCACTGGAGAAAATGATGCCTGATTGAAGCAGATGGTTACTTCAAGCTCCAGAATATCTCTAAACAGATGGTTCTCCAAATAATCCAAACAATTTATGTACGTCATTGAAATGTAAATAGTAAACTCCTTCTATCGTCTTTTTAACCCAACTATCTGAAGTGATGGACAAGCATTACATTATAAAATGTAAAAAGCAGGTCCCACTTGCTTCCCCATTAAGATTGAAGGCATAGTGTTACTGGGAGCTAGGACAAAACTGGCAGAGCTTTTTTGGCACAGCCTACTGTCCGGGGTCCAAACACGGGGCACCTGAACAGCTCACATAATGGCCTACAACTCAAAAATCCTAAAAGGACTGTTAGCACGAGTCCTTCTCTGACCTGTAGACATGGGGACTGATATGATGTCATCCAGCAGCTTAAAGTCTGCTGTAGTCATTTTCAGTCCTTCAGCACTAAAAGGGTAACTCAAGTCGCTAAGTCTTCAGTCCACAGAAAATCCCATGATGCATAATAAAGCAGTATACATGATACCCTCCGTCAGAGAAAGTGGATTCTCCTTCACAGGGACTCAAGTGACTGAAATGTGATGCTCTCTAGGAATTCCAAAAAGCGATTCTCGGGGAGTCCACATGGTCGCCATGAAAAATCAGGATTTATCTCATCCAAGTTTCCAAGGCATTCTTGACAGGGGTAGAGGGTGCATCGTTTGTCCTTATTTACATTCCAGTTATCCAATTACAACTTCCATGGCAGGCTTCACCTTTTAAGAGATGTCGAATCTCCAAAGAAAAGGAGCAGCATGTCATTAGAAAGTTCAGCTTCTCTGCACACGTATGGTGAGGGGATAAGGGTTCGCACTTTACGCGGATCCAAAACAATTTAACTTAAACCAAAATTCAAACCAATTATCTTTACTTAAAAAAATGTTCAAAAGCAAAACATGGAACATATGCATACGGCAGCAACCATCAGTGGTAGCTGCATACAGTGCTGACAGCCAGGGGAGGGGAGTACTTGTTTTCTTTTTATGTACGGTAACCTAACACCACTTCCTGCAACCGACCCCACTGAAAGGAAAGCGCACAGTCACATCTGAAGGGGATGCAGATTCATTGTCTCTCACAGGGTACTCGCTACTCATTAGACGGGTCACAATTTCATTCTGTGCTAATCCAAGAATTGTGGATAAATAACAGAAATTACAGGTATAGATATATTTTGTAATAATTAATTTATTCTGAAAAAATATTGCTCATAATGTTTCTAGTTTCAGTACTTACAAAAGCAGATTGTCGTATGTTGTAAAGTGTTGACATTTCTCGCCTTTTCTTCCTCTTACTGCCGGTAAAAATCAGATTTACACAAAAGATGCTAAGATTTTACCCTATTTTTGAAATCTTCTCCAACCTTACATTCCAATCTGTACCTCTAATTTTGGGTACTACTCACTTTCTACTCCCTCGCCAGAGGTTAATCTTTCAGCCACTATACCCCTGCCCTCTAGAGTTCTTTTCCTAAACCATTTTTGACATCCTACTGCTCTGGCAGCAATCACCCCATAGATCAATGCGTTTTGCAGAGTAAAGCAAGCACGTTCTTCCCACGGACATACACTACCAAGTTATTCCTGCTACCAATACTAATAAAATAATTTTCTGCAACAATAACTATTTTCCATTGGGTAGCTAAGATTGCTTTTCGATGGTTCAAACTGGGGTTCCGCAGGAGTGTATCGATATCTGCAAGGGGCCCCCATCAAAGCATTTGAAAACTGTTCTAGTGAGGGAGTCCTTGCTAATGAATGTGATGGTGAGATATTCTTATTTGTGGAGTTCAATGACCAAAAACCGCATCAACCCAGGAATCCAGCCTGCTGAGTCTTTTTTTTTTATGCTACCATGTACCTTGGAGGGAACCCTGCCACTTTTTTGCTGCACCTGGAAGATAACAATAAAACTGGCACCTGGGTGGCTGAACAGAGTCATCCAACTGGCTTTGTAGATGAAATCTGGCTGAAAATTGAGAGTTAGCCCACATCAAACTCCCCTGTGGCAATTCACAAGGATGAAGCCAGGATGACCCCTGTGCAATCTGCAGTAACTATTCAACACTTGGAGCAGAGCCCATTGGAGTTGAGATATTCAGACTTTAGACCACTTTTGCAATATATGTCCATGCAAGAGGGTCATGGATGGACTCTAACTGAAGAGGAGTCTTTCTTCTTGGACTCCATGTCGGAGCAAGTCATCTTGAGCGCCAGAGGAGTATGAAATCGATCAGTTCCTCAGATTTCTGTGGTAACAATTTCACCATTTGTTCCATAGAAGGAACAGGCATATAATTTCTTCCTGCAAGTTCCAAATAGTACTGTTGATGATTGAAACAAAACAATGAGCCATAAATTCCTTCCAGTAAGGAGTCAGCAAAGAGCTACAGATTCCTCGACTATAAGGCTTTTAGGAGTTGAGGCAACCACCAACGGGATGGTGACTGACCCACTAAGGTCCAAAGAATGGTCGAAGTTTTAAAGACTGCTTCATATCTGATGAAGGCCGATCATATCCGTAGTGTATAACATTCAACAATCTCAAGTGCTACCTGGATAAGCCTCTGAATCAGGAGGGCTTGAGCATACCTTGACAGTGGCCAGTGCTGTAGATGAACCTAGACCAACAGGAATAGAAACCAATTGCTCAAAGTAACCACCAAAGCTACATACTATTTCTTTCAGTAATCAAGGTCCTTTGAGAAATATTTTGAAGGTTTCTATTGCTAGTTAGGTCTCAGCTGGTGCTACAATTGACCTCAGGCAATGGGGGAAGACAAGTTAGCCATGGTTCCACTTCCAATTATTACCCAATGTCCCTTCCTGGAAATATGTAAGTCAGGTGAGGACTGAATCATGCTTGGCTGCAATATACTCCACAATCAAATCGATTGCCAAAACTTATACATTAAAAAATTATCAATAAGGCAATTTTAAGGCTACAAGCATCCATGGGACTGTACCAGCGCACAACTAGTCCTTAGAAGAGGTGGGCAGAAGTGGGAACCAAAATTCGAAGAAAATATATTTTCAAACAGAACCTGCACATTCCTTACATACAATTTTTCAAGAACCATCCAGTGTTGTGGATCCTGTGGGGATTGGGTGGGAAAGTGGAGTTGAGGTAAAAGATCAGCCATGATCTTAGTGAATGGCGGAGCAGGCTCGAGGAGCCATATGGCCTACTCCTGCTCCTATTTCTTATGTTATTATTGTGCGCCAGCTAATATTAAAGAACAAAAAAATTCTCATGATACCGTAACACACTGTGAGGTCAGATGAGAGAAGGGGTGGCACCAATTAGTAGCAGTCAACAGCGACGCTGGAATAAGGAATTTCCTGTCAAGCATCGGGCTATCAAGGGCTAGACAACACTGAACCAGATAGATCTACAAGCAGCACCAGCCAGTGCCACAGTGGGCCAAGGCCTACTGACTGAACAGGAAATTAATTAAGGATTAGACTTCCGGAGTGCCATTCCCAGTTTTACAGTATTCAGTTGGTACTGATGTTACACTAGCTGACTTTCCTGATTCTTGAAGGATAACTCCCCAATTATCAGAAATAAATGACCATGGATAAGTGTCTGATTTGGGAATACAGTATCTATGACACAGACCAAATGGATAGTTCGAAAGGGAGATGTGCAGCTGTAACATTTAATAATAGATTTTTTAAAAAATAATTTAGAAATGCTGGCCAGGCCAGTACTTACTTGAATGAGTGATGTAGGACTTTACTTTGCCAGTGCAAACTGCAAGTCTTGGTTTGTTCTTAAAGCCCTCAGTCCAGGTAAATAGTGGCTTACATCCTAGACCTAAGGCTCGAAGTCTGTTGGCCGCTATGATTGCAATAACACTTTTTCTGAAAACCTGAATCAATCCTCTTTGAGGTTTCTTTCTTTTCTTCGATTTGCCTGGATTACCTTCCAGAGAAAGGACCTGGACAACAGTCCTGATTTCATTTTTGAAATATTCGCAGGTAATTATTTGCTCTTGAAGAAAGTCTTTCTGCACAGACAGTTCACAGGATCTATTGTATAATGGGTACAATGCACCTGCCATTAGAGCACTAGCTGCCAGCAAAGCAACATGCTCCTTCTGTTTCTGAGATAATAATTTCTTTGTAAGAGACAGTTCATGGCTCAGCTGGTCATTGACTTTTGCCAGACTAGATACTTTCTCTTTGGCTTCTTCTGCTCCAAGATGACACGTCTGTGAAAAATGACTGAATTAAGTCAGTTGTAATTCTTACTTTTGTATAAATATTTTGTTAATTCTTTTTATTACAAATTTATGGTAATAACAAAGTAGCTTCTAGCTAGGATTTTAATTGTGATAGAAGCCTCCAACAGTACATTTTCTGTATTATATCTTTTTTCTAAGACTTTAAAATGAACCTGAGTTAGCTGTACTCTTAAGAATTCCTTTGTCTTTGAGGGGGCAGAAACAATCCATGATTACAATCTATGAAAATGAATATGAGCTGTTCAAGCATGTGAACTTGAAGATTCACATCAGAGCCAAACGGACTGCATGCGAGCAGGCAAAGCTGTTTGATATGGAAGTCAGGTGTCAAAGGCAAACAAAGACACCAGAATGGCCAGGAAACTGTTGTTCACTGTTTATCTACTTAAATGGTAAAATTGACTGGTAGCATGATTTCTTACCTAAGGGGAAAATACTTCTTTGATCTTGTGCGCTGTGTTTTTGCCTCAGAAGAATTGTATAATAGGTGTGGGTTGTCCCTATATCACTAGTTCTTTGTTTGCCTGCTTGTTTCCACGTGGTAACAATGGTAAGGGCTCTATGGAATCGAGTGCCCATCAGAGGCTCAGTTGAAAAATTATGGACACAAGATTTTGGATTCTTTGTTATTTTGTTTTGGCATGGTTTAAGTATTGCCTAAGTCAGATACTGTACTGCTGGTTACTTGCTTTATTTTTTTACTTCTGTACAAGTATTCTTCCTGTAAATGAATTTAACTCAGCTTGAGGCTGAGCAATACATTGAGCGTATGGTATTTTCCACCTTTCAGGGCGGACAGCTCATGGTGGGCAATCCATGCAGCCTCTCAAACAGATATTCCGCTTTGGATATTGTTGGGGGAGATGGCTTATCAGAGGAATGCAGCAAGAGCCAAGACCGTGGCACCACGAGTGACTCAGCTGCACAGGAGGGGAGGAAAAAGAATGGGAGAGCAATAGTGATAGGGGATTCAATTGTAAGGGGAACAGACAGGCGTTTTTGCGGCCGCAGACGTGACTCCAGGATGGTATGTTGCCTCCCTGGTGCTACGGTCAAGGATGTCACGGAGCTGCTGCAGGACATTCTGAAGGGGAAGGGTGAACAGCCAGAGGTCGTGGTCCATATCGGTACCAACAACATCAGTTAAAAAAAAGGGATGAGGTCCTGCAAGCAGAATATAGGTAGTTAGGAAATAAATTAAAAAGCAGGACCTCTAAGGTAATAATCTCAGGATTTCTCCCAGTGCCATGTGCTAGCGAGAGCAGAAATAGGAGAATAGACCAGATGAATGTATGGCTTGAGAAATGGTGTAGGAGGGTGGGATTTAAATTCTTGAGGCATTGGGACCGATTCTGGGAAAGGCGGGACCTGTACAAGCTGGACGGGTTGCACCCAAGCAGAACCGGGACCAATATCCTCACGGGGGCATTTGCCAGTTCTGTTGGGGAGGGTTTAAACTAGTATGGCAGGGGGATGGGAACCAAAGGGCAGGTACAGATAGGACAAATTCAGACCAGGAAACGGGAAGTTGAAAAGCAGTTAGTGACGTAGTTAGCGACTCAGAAAGGCAAAAGAAGCAAAGGTTAAATAGTGTTCAGCACAGGAATTTGATGGGGTTAAAGGGTATATACTTCAATGCAAGGAGTATTACAAACAAAGTAGATGAGCTAAGGGCACAGATAGACACATGGCAGCATGATATCATTGCTATAACGGAAACCTGGCTTAAAGAGGGGGGATAATTGGTAGCTCAATATCCCTGGATATAGAGTTTTCAGGCAGGATAGAGTGGGTGATAAAAAAGGAGGGGGGGTAGCATTATTGGTTAAAGAATCAATTACAGTTGTGAGAAGGGATGATATGCTAAGTGGATCATCAATCATCATTCGAGGCCATATGGGTTGAACTAAGAAATAAAAAAGGGGCAGTCACACTCCTAGGAGTGTACTATAGACCCCCGAATAGCAAAAGGAAGCTAGAAAAACAAATATGTAGGCAAATTTCTGAGTGCAAAAATAAGAGGGCAATAATAGTAGGGGTCTTCAACTACCTTAACATCAACTGGGATTCAAACACTGTGAGGAGCACAGAGGGTGCAAAATTCTTGATCGGTGTCTAGGAGAACTTTTTTAGCCAGTACATGACAAGCCCAACAAGAGAGGATGCAATTCTAGATTTAGTCCTGGGAAATGAAGATGGGCAAGTGGGTGAAGTAACAGTGGGTGACCACATTGGGGATAGTGATCACAATTCAGTTAGTTTTAGCATTATTATGGAAAAGGACAGAGTTAAATCAGGAATAAACATTTTAAATTGGGGTAGGCAAATTTTACAGAACTAAGAGGTGATTTGGCAGAAGTGGACTGGACACAACTACTTGAGGAGAAATCAGTGGCAAGCCAGTGGGAGGCACTAAAAAGTGAAATTCTACGGGTACAATGCAGACATGTCCCCTCAAAGAAAAAGGGTGGCACTGCTAAATTTAGAGCCCCCTGGTTGTCTAGAAGTATACGGGGCAAGATAAAGCAGAAAAAGAAAGCTTATGACTGTCACAGAAAACTAAATACTGCAGAAAGCCTAGAGGAGTGTGGAAAGTACAGGGATGACTTTAAAAAGGAAATAAGGAAAGCAAAGAGAGGACGTGAAAAAATATTAGCTAGTAAGATTAAAGAAAACTCAAAGATATTTTATCAGTACATTAAGAACAAGAGGATAGCTAAGGAAAAGGTGGGACCAATCAGGGATGATAAGGGTAACTTGTGTGTAGAAGCAGAGGATGTGGGTAGGGTTTTAAATGAATATTTTGTCTCTGTATTCACAAAGGAAAGGGATGATCCGGACGTGGTGTTAATGAGGAGACGTGTGAAATATTGGATAAGGTAAACATAACGGGAGAGGAAGTACTAGAGGGACTGGAATCCTTCAAAGTTGTTAAGTCACCAGGGCTGGATGGATTGTTTCCTAGGCTATTGAATGAAGCCAGGGAGGAAATAGCGGATGCTCTGAGGATCATTTTCCAATCCTCATTAGATACAGGGGAGGTACCGGAGGACTGGAAGACTGCAAACGTAGTACCATTGTTTAAAAAGGGTATGAGGGAAAGGCCGGTCAGTCTTACCTCGGTGGTGGGCAAACTATTAGAATCAAAACTGAGAGATAGGATAAACTGTCACTTGGAAAGGCATGGTTTAATCAGGGATAGTCAGCATAGATTTGTTCAGGGAAGGCCATGCCTTACAAATCTGATTGAATTCTTTGAGGAAGTGACAAGGAGGATTGATGAGGGTAGTGCAGTGGATGTTGTCTACATGGATTTTAGTAAGGCATTTGACAAGGTCCCACATGGCAGACTGGTCAGAAATGTAAAAGCCCATGGGATACAGGGAAATGTGGCAAACTGGATCCAAAATTGGCTCAGTAACAGGAAACAAAGGGTAAAAGTCGATGGATGTCTTTGCGAATGGAAATCCGTTTCCAGTGGTGTGCCACAGGGCTCAGTGTTGGGTCCCTTGCTGTTTGTGGTATATATTAGTGATTTGGACTTGAATGTAGGGGGCATGATTGGCAAATTTGCAGACGACACAAAAATTGGCCGTGTAGTTGATAGTGAAGAGGATAGCTGTAGACTCTAAGAAGCTATCAATGGGTTGGTAGAGTGGGCGGAAAAGTGGCAAACGGAGTTCAACCTGGAGAAGTGTGAGGTAATGCACTTATGGAGGGCAAACAGTAAAAGGGCATACGCAGTAAACGGGAATATATTGAGAGGGGTAGAGGAAGTGAGAGACCTTGGAGTGCATGTGCACAGGTCCCTGAAGGTGGCAGTACAGGTAGATAAGGTTGTGAAGAAGGCATATGGAATGCTCTCCGTTATTAGCCGAGGTATAGCATACAAAAGTAGAGATGTAAAGATGGAATTGTATAAAATGCTGGTAAGGCCACAGCTGGAGTATTATGCGCAGTTCTAGTCACCACATTACAGGAAGGACGTAATTGCTCTGGAGAGAGTGCAGAGAAGATTTACAAGAATGTTGCCAGGGCTTGAAAATTGCAGCTACGAAGAGAGATTGGATAGGCTGGGGTTGTTTTCCTTGGAGCAGAGGAGGCTGAGGGGAGACTTGATTGAGGTGTACAAAATTATGAGGGGCCCAGATAGAGTAGACAAGAAGTATCTGTTTCCCCTAGTGGAGAGTTCAAGAACTAGAGGACATAGATTTAAGCTGATTAGCGGGAGGATTAGAGAGGACATGAGGAAAAACTTTTTTACCCAGAGGGTGGTGGGTGTATGGAATTTGCTGCCCGAATTGGTGTAGAGGCAAGGACCCTCAACTCTTTTAAAAAGTAGCTGGAACTGCACTTAAAGTGCTGTAAGCTGCAGGGCTATGGACTGGGTGCTGGAAGGTGGGATTAGAATGGGCACCTGATTTTTCATCGAGCCGGCATGGACACAATGGGCCGAATGGCCCCCTTCTGTGCTGTATCTTTTCTATGGTTCTATGGTGTGAAATAACAAGGCCAAGGGGTAACCATCACTCCTGGAACTTTATGGAAACTGTTTGAAGTGTTGGGAAATCCCAATTATAACAGCAATAGCTGAAATTGATTGTCTAAATCAAAATGCAAATCATCAGGATCCTTGGTGAGCTGGAAACCATCTTCCCCTGGCCCATTGGGCTCTCAAGGAACACACTAATCACACAAGGATAAATAATGGCAGTTCTTCTTCATACTCCTTTCAATAGGTGAAACAGCTTACAAAAGCGGCAAAGAAATTCCATCTACATGAAGGAGAATGGGTCAGAACATACGTCTTTCGGATTTGTGCATTATGCCATTGAGTGTAGGTGAAAAGATTTCAGATTGTGACCTAGCTGTAAGCCTGCCTCTGCAATTTCTCAGCATAAACAACAGCAATGGTGTTATTGGACAGGTAGATTTTATTTCACTCCCTTTTAGGTTCTCTGTACATTCTTTAAACAAGAGTCCTCCCAGGTGTTTGCCAAAGCCGCTTCATTGGGCAGGACCCAAAAGTAGTACTGGTTTACCCTATCCATGAAAGGGAGCACTTTGTCCTTCTTAGCATCTCCCCAAAATTACATGGATGAGATCAAGAATACACAAACGTGTATTCTACTGTTCCGTAATGGATTTCTTTTTGGTCATCCAGATGTCTGACATGCATGGAAATTTATTACCATGTTTAAGTGTTTCTGAACCAAACTATTGAGAAATCTACACCTGTAGAATTTCTGTTTGCCCGATAAAGAATGAAAACTCTCTCCCTATACGACACCGCACCCACCTAACACCAGAGAGCTTAGATGCAGGTTGCCGGAGCTAAAGCTTAGGGATCTCCCAAATGTATGCAGGCGTACTGAAGTTGAACTAGCTAAAATCATGCAGCTTACCACTAGGGCACTGGTAAACTTCCAGTTGCTTGTCTAACTAAGAGCAGCCTACTTATTAGGTCATTGTATAGCAGGGCTATTTGTTGTTAAATGGGAAAAATCTCAGCCCCAAGTGACAGATTTACCCCTCCTGGTTTCATTAAGGAATCACGCTAGCTGATTAATCATCAACAGTGCCCTAATGTAGTGTAAAACTGCCCGAGTTAGGTATTGGATTCTTAAGACAGCCACTGAAGGTTGGTTAGGTTCTGAACCTCCAATGTAAGAACATAATCTTGGAGTAAATTCAACTCCAAAAAGACCCCACTTATAATCAGAGTCGATAGGACTATGAAAGTGACCTGTAGTCAGCTCCTGAGTCTCAGGGAAGGACCTGTGAATTGAAGCATATAGCCTCATCAGTCTCCCTTGCCGTGCAAGTCACAATATTGTCTCTATGCATCCAAAATCTATCACATGTAATGCATGGGAACTTTAGCCAGTAGGGAGTACTGTTGGGTTGTTGTGGAGGTAGATAGAACTAGGGCATTTTCTTCCTGCCCTTTGTTCCCCTCCATGCCTGTAATGGGATTTCCTGTGTTTATCCTCTATGTGGGAAACTATAGGATAGGCTGCCAAAGTCTGTGAATAATTCCTTCGTGGTTATACCAATTCTGACTAACCCACAAAGCCTAGTTGAGAATAGCGGAAAACTGGCCCTGATTCTACCTTATGGTCCCAGTGGAAGGTGAAAATAAAAATCTAAGAATGCAGTGGATAATTCCACTAGGTCCAGAATGGAATTCCTGTCACAGTCAGGGTTCTCTGGAAAGTTTAAACAGGAATTATTGTCAAAGGAAACGTGAGCAGATCGCAATGTATAGGAATGTTAAGAACCAGCACACTCCTCTCCCTTTCACCACTGCTTTTCTTGTCCTTATCCTCCAATTCACAATCCTGTACTTCTGGGTAAACTACGAGTTTCAGGCAAATTGCCCAGCACTGTCTGACAGTGGCAATATAAAACTGGGATCCACCAGTGCCAGTGTATCTATTGGCACAGACACTTTGTGTCGGCCATTGTGTACCAGGGGCCATTGCTATAGTCATACACTGCAAGAGGATTGCTCTGTTGGAGGGCATAACATCAAAAGAATCCCTCAAAAAATCTGATATTGGATTGCTTGATTGATGACTTACTTTTGGGTTGGCATGAACTGCATCGGTGAAAGCATTTCTCAATTGAAGCTCGTTCTTTACACTATTCAAGAGTGTCACTGTCCATTAAGAGTGGAATCAGTGCCAAACTCCTTGTGGAATCCTGTGAAGTGCTAATTACTGTGCCAAGTGTGGTATAATCGCATGTATGTCAGCTGAGGATTTTGATGCTTTTGCAATTTTCTTTTTGGTTCTGGTATTAGATGCCCCCAAAGCCCTAATTTTTAAAAATTAATTCTTGGGTTGTGGGCATCACTGGCAAAGCTGGCATTTATTGCCCATCCCAAATTGCCTTGAGAAGGAAGTGGTGGGCCTTCTTGTTAGTGTCCTGATAGGACACTATCAGAGGGCAGTTAAGAGTCAACTACATCGACGTGGGACTGGAGTCACACATAGGCCAGACCGGGTAAGGGTGGCAGGTTTCCTTTCCTGAAGGACATTAGAGAACCAGTTGGGTTTTTATGACAGTTCGACAGCTTCAAGGTCTCTTTTCCTGATACCAGCTTGTCATTTCCAGATTTGTTTTTAAACTGAATTCAAATTTTAACTCCCATTCTCTGGATTATTAGTCTAAACCTCTGGTTTACTAGTCCAGTAATATAACCCCTGTACTACCATATCCTTACTTATAATACTGAACTATTTTGCGATTGGAGCTGGAAGAAACTGTACGAGTCCTTACGAATCCGGATTACCCCCACCACTCCAGTTTTTTGAGTCAACATAGATAGCTGCTCAGTTCCTACCTCCTGTTGGATCTTTCTTGACCATGATTTGTATCTGCACCAGATTCATTTTTTTAAAAACGGAGTAGAGGCATGCTTCTTGCAGCAATAATAATCACTGGAGGGAGGGAAAGGAAGTAACTTCTATGTTTTATATAAAGTAATATGATTTGAGGACAAATTGGATGTGTGTGGAGTTTTCAGTTCATTTTGACCTTGTATGTAAACATGTGGGTGTACTGGTCAGAAACAAATTGTGGTCGACTTAAGTGGCCGTTATTCATCCCCGCAGTCATAGTCAGTTCAGTTTCATTGGTAGTACCTGTGCCCTTGAATGAACCTCCCCAAGGAGTGCAGAATAATGCTCATCCAACTCTTTTTTCTGCTTTTGCCAGCTAGCCTCGCGTTCCTTCATCTGTTCAGCTAGTTTATTGAAGGTGGTTTCTTGATTTTGCTGCAGCTGGTGTATAGTGTCATCCTTATTCTGACAAATGCGCTCCAAGTATGACTCCTGCAAGTTCCAGGATTATGATTGGGTTAGAAACATTCTTATAAATATGTACTCTTCAGAGCATAAATATCACATTATGATTCCAATCCATAAACTTTTATTTGGAAGAAGTGTACATTACATTTTCACAGTTGACTGGCTATAATTTCATGTATGGTTATTAAATTCCCCAAACTGCCATATCTGAACATGTGCTAACCATTAGGAATGATATTGCTAGCTAAGGTTTTGATATAAGCACACACAGATTTCTAATGGCAAAGAACCAAAATATACTTTACTCCATTTACACTGTCAAGATTGACAGGTTACAGAATTAATAAGTTAGTATAAATTAGTCATTCCGTGTGTGCACTGTAATATTCTACTGCACAATATTTTCAAAACTATTGCTTACAACTGTAGGATATATATTGCAGATAACGTTTGATAACTGTTCTGTGAAGCTCCTTGGGACATTTTACTACATTAAAGGCACTGTACAAATACAAGTTGTTTTTTTTATTCGTTCATGGGATGTGGGTGTCGCTGGCGAGGCCGGCATTTATTGCCCATCCCTAATTGCCCTTGAGAAGGTGGTGGTGAGCCACCTTCTTGAACCACTGCAGTCCGTGTGGTGAAGGTTCTCCCACAGTGCTGTTAGGAAGGGAGTTCCAGGATTTTGACCCAGCGACGATGAAGGAATGGCGATATACTTCCAAGTCGGGATGGTGTGAGACTTGGAGGGGAACGTGCAGGTGGTGTTGTTCCCATGTACTTGCTGTTCTTGTCCTTCGAGGCGGTAGAGGTCGTGGGTTTGGGAGGTGCTTTCGAAGAAGCCTTGGCAAGTTGCTGCAGTGCATCCTGTGGATGGTACACACTGCAGCCACAGTGCGCCGGTGGTGAAGGGAGTGAATGTTTAGGGTGGTGGCTGGGGTGCCAATCAAGCGGGCTGCTTTGTCCTGGATGGTGTCGAGCTTCTTGAGTGTTGTTGCAGCTGCACTCATCCAGGCAAGTGGAGAGTATTCCATCACACTCCTGATTTGTGCCTTGTAGATGGTGGAAAGGCTTTCGGGAGTCAGGAGGTGAGTCACTCACCACAGAATACCCAGCCTCTGACCTGCTCTCGTAGCCACAGTATTTATATGGCTGGTCCAGTTTCTGGTCAATAGTGACCCCCAGGATGTTGATGGTGGGGGTTTCGGCGATGGTAATGCCGTTGAATGTCAAGGGGAGGTGGTTAGACACTCTCTTGTTGGAGATGGTTATTGCCTGGCACTTGTCTGGCGTGAATGTTACGTGTCACTTATCAGCCCAAGCCTGGTTGTTGTCCAGGTCTTGCTGCATGCGGGCTCGGACCGCTTCATTATTTGAGGGGTTGCGAATGGAACGGAACACTGTGCAATCATCAGCGAACATCCCCATTTCTGACCTTATGATGGAGGGAAGGTCATTGAAGAAGCAGCTGAAGATGGTTGGGCCTAGGACACTGCCCTGAGGAACTCCTGAGGCAATACTCTGGGGCTGAGATGATTGGCCTCCAACAACCACTACCATCTTCCTTTGTGCTAGGTATGACTTCAGCCACTGGAGAGTTTTCCCCTGATTCCCATTGACTTCAACTTTACTCGGGCGCCTTGGTGCCACACTCGGTCAAATACTGCCTTGATGTCAAGGGCAGTCACTCTCACCTCACCTCTGGAATTCAGCTCTTTTGTCCATGTTTGGACCAAGGCTGTTAACAGTGGAATACTCAATAAGAGACACCAACTAATTCAATGAGTGACAAGTTCACAAACAAGTTATGATACCTTTTCTCCTCACAGTTTAGTATTTAGTTTTCAGTTGAAACAACTTTAAAGGGAAGTGAAAATGAATCAAGGCACCATATATTTGGAGGGAAACACTGCTGTTGTGTATTTAATAAAAAAGGACAATAATAGATTAGCACACTGCCCACTTATGCCTTTGGAACCTAATTTAGAATCCGCCCTAGACGAATGGCAAATTCATTCAAGCGTAACCCACAAGAGGGGTGAAGTTCCTTTTTTAAAGAAAATGCAACTCTGCAACTAATGAACTACTAACAAAACTGCAGCAGCACACAACTTACAAATGTGAGAGTTGAGAATGTGATTTTGGCACCTAGTCACTAAATTACAGGGAAAAACAGTCCATACAAATGTAATTGCCATTAAGCACATTGTTGGGACAGAGCAGAGAAAGGAGGATACTAGAGGGAGCATTACCTGCATTTTATCAGTGACAGATAAAAACAGAATGGGACTGACACAGTTCCGGACGTCAGGCTGCTATGCTAGGCCATGGCCTGGTGTAGGGACTGAGTTATGAAATTTGGAATATAATGGTTATATACTCAAATATATATCATAAATAGGTTATTAATTAGATTATAACTGTAATTGGGCAGCCAATTTATGAAATACGGTACTGATCACTTAAGTGAAAAGCCCATTCTTTTTATTGGACCCTGCCCCACTGAGGGCTTCCAATGTCCTATTCTATGCTCCTCTAGTGCTGGGATAACAGTTTGCACCAAACACATATTGGATGGTGTCAAAACAAGGGGTTCAGAACAGAGTCCCTCCCTGCTTGTTGAAATAGTGGATCATTGCTATATCATTGTTCCTGCTGTGTACCATTGATCCTTGAAGTAATTCAAGGCCAGCCACACTACTCAAAGTTCAATCTTACACATTGGTTACATGTCATAGGGAAGATAAGGCTGCATCAACAAGTGTGTGGAGCACCACGAAGAAGGCTGATGCCATAAATGGTCTTTATTCATTTTAGACTATGATTTTTTTAACTTGCATTTTTAAAATAAAACCATCAGGATTCATTTAAAAACAAGCTTCAGCATTCGAGCACAAAGCAACAAAAAAAATTGTTTTCAAATCAGAGCCTGAATATTAATGTAAATTTATTTGTTTCAGGTGACTATTATGCTAATCACAGTGATAGAAGCCTGTGATGGGAAAACAGAATACTTTTCCACTTTGGCTACCCATTATACACAAACTGGTCGGGTCCTGCATAAATTGGATGCGGAGTAAAGATCCTTCTGTGCTGCCTCAACAATATAACTTAACCTCGACTTCAGAAGCATCCCAAACTGTGCCAGGGTGACCAGCAATTCACATAGTCCAGTTCCTAGTGAACGAGAGTCCACAACATAACTTAGAGGGGCTAAGACTGGCCAATCCAATTAATTTCAAATCTTTCTAATCATCAGAGAAACTTCTTATACGTGCCAACTGTCCATGTTTCATAAGGACAGCATTTCGGCATAGTGTCCGTTTGTCCGTGTTTGCAGTTAAAAATCATTATCACCTTTATTACTGTTTTACCCTATGTCGCGATGCTTGCCATAGAACAGTAATGAAATTAACTCTTTTACTCCACCCCCACAACTCATGCTGGGGTATGGCTCCATGGGTGAAGATTGCCTTCTAGTTCTTCACCTAAGTGGCCATTCTAAATGTGCAAGACAATGAGAGTTGACAAGCAATTGGCAGTGGCAGGGCATCAAAGCTGAGCCCAATCATGTTGTTGCCCAAAATCCACACACACACGCTTTCCAGCAGAAGTCACTGGAAAGTAACTAGCAGTTTCTGATTTCACCCAGCTTACTCAGCAAACACCAGCAATCAAAACTCAGGACCTTCCTGTTCTGCATGACTCAGTGCCACATGGTGTATTATGGACAGCCCACTAAGCCATCACAAAATCCACTCCCAAAATTAACTTTAAAAAAAAAACTATAGACCAAGTGTTAAAAACAAATGTCTGACAATAAGTTTCAGATCATAATTCAATCTTGCAACTCTGCTGATGTTCATAAACCAGTGGAGTTTCATGCTCAGCATTTAGGAAGTCAGCCGGGCCATCAATTATTTTATATTCCTTAATATACAGAACAAAAAGACCCCACCAGGATATTAGAGGTAAAATTGTAAGGTACATATTATGTGTGTTATAAAGTACATGAGGAAAGCCATATCTTGTGTGTGCCTGGTCAGGCATGTAGCATAGTAGGTACAGCACGGGGGGAGGCCATTGGGCCCATCGTGCCTGTGTCAGCTCTTTGACAGAGCTATCCAATTAGTCCCAGTCTCCTGCTCTTACTCCATAGTCCTGCAAATGTAGTACAGAGTAAATGTTATTCATTATGATGGAGGACTTCTTTTATTTCTCTCATGTGATGTGTATATCAATGTCAGCTTTTGTGTCCACACACTTACATCCAGGAATCTAGTCATTTACAGAATAGTATCAGTTCACGTAACCCTGACAGATTACCGTTAAAGAGCAGAAAGGTAACACAGCAGAATAATCAGCACATCACACTACTTCTGGGATATGGCTATGTGCATTTAGACCTTTATCTTTTATCTCATTTAGTCAAATGAACACACCCTGAATACCATTAATTGCTTTGAAAAAATACAAGAAAATTCTTACTAAATAACTAATGAAGAGTTAAGTCTTTTCACTAGACAGCTTGCTACATGTATTCATTTCAAAAGCAAATATCAATGTGAATGCATTATTTTCACAAACCCTGCACACACAACAGTGAAAGCACTACAATACTCATAGGACTAGTTGTCAGTTGCAAAGATTAAATTAGAAATGAATTTGGTTGCGAGCAGATAGTTTTAGCCAATTGCAGTACTGAAATTAATGTTGGGCGAAAAGCATGCAAGTATATTTACCCCAGAATGTTGGATTGCTTCTCTTTCTTGATATTCTTTTCTCTTGCTGGTGAGCTTAACAGTTGCTGCTGTTTACAACCACTAGTCTAAATATATATTTTAATATTAACTCATTAACATTCATGAGCTTCTATCGCAATCAGGGGAAATAATTGAATTCCATTTTGTTGGTTAACTTTATCAGCTTAATAAAAAATTAAAATTAAAAAAAACAATAGTAATAATGAACTTGAAATAGTAATTTCTCTCTCCTGTATATATTGTCATACACTGCGCAAATTGGGTGTTGTGTTTCCCTACACTACTGCAGTGACTACTCTTCAAAAGTATTGTCTTTCTGTCTGTTTGGGTCTGATCCAAAAACTTGGAATGTTTGTTATGCGAAAGGTGCTATATAAATGCAAGTTTTTGTTCTCTGAATTAATAAATTTCAATCACAATTAATAAATTCAGCCAGTCAGATGGAAGAAATTTGCATTGGGTTTGAATAAATTAAATGAAAGAATTTAATTAGGCAGTTTGCACTGCAAGAATGTAATTAACTTGAATAAGAACATTTTCACATAAGAAGTGCAACACCAAGGTGTAAAAACAAATATAACAGAAAGTGTTATAAAATTGCATATATGTGTATGTATGTATGAACCAAGAAGTCTTAACAGTCAAAACTCAAATCTCATACAACAAAATTGGCCTACCAACAAAATCTTCTGTGGACACACTTAAATACAAAAAATGACAAGTGACCAAGAGATGGCAAATATACTGTTCACAGAGGAGATCCTGGGAAATCTCTCTAACACGGAAGTTGGGGGAGTGGGAAAGTTCTAAAGGAAACAGAAATTTCAGACAAGCTGGTTACTTATAGATTGAGGAAATTAAAAGAACATAAGGAACCTGGACCAACTGGTCTTCACACAAAGATATTTAAACAAGTGGCTAGTGAAATTGATCATGCCTTTGCCCTATCTCTAAGGAATCATTAGAAATTGTAGTGCCTGAGGATTGGAAAGTCCTTAACGGTTTCCAGTCTTTAAAAAGGGACATTATGACAACCCAATGAACTACAGGCCAGTGAGCTTAACATCTGTTGTAGATTAGTATTGGGTGGCATCTTGAAAAAGGGAATAATGAAACATCTAAATAAGAATGAATCAGTGTGGACTTATGGGAGGAAGCTTTTGCATAACAAATTTATTGGAGTTCTTGAGGAAATTACAGATCTTGTTGAAAATGAAAATTCTGTAGATGTAATATATTTAGATTTCAGCAAGGCTTTTGATATTGTGCTACACAAGTAATTTCATACCTTATTATTAAAACGATTCTTAAATTTACCCACTTGGTTGTTTTCCCAAATGATTTAAAAACAAAGAAACTCAAAATCTGTTACAGCATGAGGGAAGAGATGCTTGCACTGAGAGAATCATACCGATTCAGCTTGAGAAATTCTGCATACACTCAGACTGCTGCAACCCGAGACCTACAGGCACAGATTTAATTCCTTCAGTTGGCAAGAGTGTCAGCACTAAGAAGAATATCAACTCTAATCCCAGGGTTTTGAGAGAAGCTGAAGTCTCCAAGTGAAGTAATGAAGATATGTGAAGACACAAAAGCTAAGTTTAAAATATTTTCAAAAATCTTTTTATTATGTTAGAAGCCTTTTTTTTTGAGTCTGAATAGTCGAAATTGAGAGAACAAAAGATTGCAGATGACAGGTATTTGAAAAATCATTTTGAACGATTTGATTAGTAGATTTTTGTCATTTCTCAGTTACAGTGTTTAAAAATGCTGACAGCTATCAAGTAGCAGTTCCACTTAGTGTAATCGCTGTTGTGGCCGAAAACACTTTGAAATAGAAGAGAGTGATTTGATCCCTTCAGTTTCTGTTTTTTTTAATTGTTAGATTTTGCTGACTGCTCACAATTACAGATGTCTGTTTTGCTATTTTAAGAATATGATATTTGAGCCCATCAGGTGAAATTGTGACAAAAAATTGCATAAAACAGTGTACAATGTATTAATACAATAAAAACAGTACATCAATATCTGAATGTCAAAGTCTATAGATTAGGAAAATGCAGATTTCAGCTATTAAAAATGTTCTGATATTAATTTAGGTAATCACGTAAGAACTCACCTCTACTTGTATTTCACATATATTTACTTTTTATATCAGTAATTACACTAAGTGGGACTGTCACTTGATAGCATTCACATTCAGTTCACTTTGTGCTAAAACTCTCACTGTTTCCTATTAATTAACTAATATAAAAAGTATATGCTGTTTCCGTGCAAAACACAATAAAATAAAATCCCATTCATCACTGTTGGTCAAATCCCTTGAACTAACATCCATGCCCTCAGCAATCAAAAAATAAAATAAAATGCATGCAACCAGCAGAATAAAACTGTTCCCTCCACCACAATCTCCATCTGGGCATATTATACAGTTTAGCACAACAACAACAACTTGCATTTATACAGCACCTTTAATGTAGTAAAATGTTCCAAGGCACTTCACCGGAGCATTTATCAAACAAAATTTGACAAAGAACCACATCAGGGGATATTAGGGCAGGTGAGGTAGGTTTTAAGGAGCGTCATAAAGGAGGAGAGAGGTAGAGAGACTGAGGGGTTTGGGGAGGGAATTCCAGAACTTAGGGCCTAGGCAGCTGAAATGTTATTGCTGAACAGAGCAATACTGAAATGAGGCTAACAAGAAGCAAGAATTAACTCTCATATTTTACAATATCGATAATCTGTCATTTTTATTTTTGGGGAGACTGCAACAAGTCTATGTAGGATGTCAAAATTCACAAATATTCACTTTTAGCACCAAGCACATCATCAAGGTCAAGTACAGAAAGAATCAGATGCAAAGCGAATTCCCTCTACAATGTGCCTCAAGTGCAACCCCACAAAAGTACTCTAGTTGGAATGGTGTGGCTTCCTATTTCCTACAATAAAAACCTTAAAGATCGATTGTGGCCAATTATGAGAAACTTTATTCTGTTGATCTACATCGACTAAAAGCAGAATTGAAACTGCCCCAACCTCATTTCACATAGGACCCTTCTAGCTAGAGGAGGGAAGAACATTTCATCCCGTCAGCATGAGTTGAAGTCAAATTTAGGTCCCAGAAACGAAAGGCTAACACAGCAACCCGTTGTACCATCCACAAGGCCATCTCAACCCATTAAATTGTGTAACTAATCAGTAGCATACCCAGGCTGTTCATTGTCCTCAGTACCAGTCTCCAAGCCTAGTCTGCAACACCAGCTCCAATTGCCAATGCAGACACTCTGGATCACACACCGACCCCTACGCCATATCTTATTTTTTAGGCCTGGCTGTAAATAATGGCAGCTTGTAGTCTGCCAGGCAAACATCAAATACATTACTGGGAGATGTAAATATTACTTAAAAGATCTAGATCCTCAAAATTGGACACAGTGGAGGACAGCATGGACTTGTTTTTAATGTAGATTATTTTGCAGGTTTATGTTGTCATGTTGTGCTGTGAATGAGATTTTGTTTTATTGCTGAAAATGAATAAATGCTTTGAATTTCCTTCTTGGTAATATTTAGATTAATTTATTTTCTTCTAATTAGGTCCCTATGGCTAATCCTCAGTAGTAGAATTAGTAAATCTGGGATAAAGTATATAATAACATTCAGATTTGTTTGTGAGACGAATGGTGCTTGGAGAATTCACTCAGACTTCAGTTGCATTTGCATGCCCTCAGAAATGGCATCAAACTGTGTCTGAGACAAATTATAATTAATGTTTCTGAATTATTAAATAGGAATTTCTTTTTGAAATAAGTTGACTGTCGAGCTTTTTTTAAAATCACGCTGTGATGAGGACAAATGTCACTGGATTTGGCTAAATGACTTGCAGCCTCAAGAAAGTTACCTTTTCATTGGCCTTGTTAATGTCTGAAGTGAGGGCATCAATGTTCTCTTGCAGAATGGAGCATAGTTCTGGCCAGGTGAACTTCCCCAGCATGCCATCTGGTTGCTTCATGAGTACACAGCCTGCTACTAGACGCTGGTACAAACTGTGAAGGAAGGTCAGTTTCTCCTGTGAGATAAATACCAGTGCATTACAATAAAGGTCCAAAAATACTACAAGCAGAAAAAAATGAATACAGTAAAATGTCAAGATAGTTGAACCTTTTCTTCCAATGAATATTTTGTGTTACAGCTACAATACACAGAGGACAGGAGAAACTAGTGACCTGACGTGAGGACAAACCAACAGCAATTCTATTTGTATAATGCAAGTGCTTCGCAATTTTATATTTATATCAGGTTTTCCCTATGATTTAGTTTTACAGTGCAGAGACAGAGTTGTAGCCAGGTATACAGTCCAGCTCTCCCTGATACCACAGCAACCTTTCGGTCACCCTTCCCAGACAACTAATCAAAACAATAATGGGAGCACTTTCATCATATAAATTAGCAAGCAGTACTTGGACAATATATAAAATAATATATTTTCTGTGTGAAAAACTTATACAGCATAATCAGATAGCTGATTTCTCTGCAATCTACTGCTTAAAAAATCCATTGTTAAACTATAATACCTATTATATGATGTTATAAATCTTCAGGCTCAACATGACTATCAAATTTATCACCATCTAACTTAAGTCAGAAGGCTGTTTGTGGAATGTGTGGAGTATCACATTAATTTTTGGTATTGTATTCTCCGTTCCTAGTGTTCCATTTATGACTAATAGATTTTTTTTATCTGTTAATGGGATGTGGGCATCGCTGGCAAGGCCAGCATTTATTGCCCATCCCTAATTGCTGTCGAGAAGGTGGTGGTGAGCCGCCTTCTTGAACTGCTGCAGTCCATGAGGTGAAGGTTCTCCCACAGCACTGTTAGGTAGGGAGTTCCAGGATTTCGACCCAGCGACGATGAAGGAACGGCGATATATTTCCAAGTCGGGATGGTTTGTGACTTGGAGGGGAATGTGCAGGTGGTGTTGTTCCCATGTGCCTGCTGCCCTTGTCCTTCCAGGTGGTAGAGGTTGCGGGTTTGGGAGGTGCTTTCGAAGAAGCCTTGGTGAGTTGCTGCAGTGCATCCTGTGGATGGTACACACTGCAGCTACGGTGCACTGGTGGTGAAGGGAGCGAATGCTTAGGGTGGTGGATGGTGTGCCATTCAAGCGGGCTGCTTTGTCCTGGATGGTGTCGAGCTTCTTGAGTGTTGTTGGAGCTGCACTCATCCAGGCAGGTGGAGAGTAGTCCATCACACTCCTGACTTGTGTCTTGTAGATGTTGGAAACGCTTTCGGGAGTCAGGAGGTGAGTCACTCACCGCAGAATACCCAGCCTCTGACCTGCTCTTGTAGCCACAGTATTTATATGGCTGGTCCAGTTAAGTTTCTGGTCAATGGTGACCCCCAGGATGTTGACGGTGGAGGATTCGGCGATGGTAATGCCATTGAATGTCAAGGGGAGGTAGTTAGACTCTCTTTTGTTGGAGATGGTCATTGCCTGGCACTTGTCTGGCGTGAATGTTATTTGCCACATATCAGCCCAAGCTTGGATGTTGTCCAGGTCTTGTGGCATGCAGGCATGGACTGCTTCATTATCTGAGGGGTTGCGAATGGAATGGAACACTGTGCAATCATCAGTGAACATCCCCATTTCTGACCTTATGATGGAGGGAAGGTCATTGATGAAGCAGCTGAAGATCGTTGGGCCTAGGACACTACCCTGAGGAACTCCTGCAGCAATGTCCTGGGGCTGAGATGATTGGCCTCCAACAACCACTACCATCTTCCTTTGTGCTGGGTATGACTCCAACCACTGGAGAGTTTTCCCCCGATTCCCTTTGACTTCAATTTTACTAGGGTTCCTTGGTGCCACACTTGGTCAAATGCTGCTTTGATGTCAAGAGCAGTCACTCTCACCTCACTTCTGGAATTCTGCTCTTTTATCCATGTTTATACCGAGGCTGTAATGAGATCTGGAGCCGAGTGGTCCTGGCGGAACCCAAACTGAGCAATGGTGAGCAGGTTATTGGTGAGTAAGTACTGCTTGATGGAAGGTGTCGTCGACACTGCTATCACTTTGCTGATGATTGAGAGTAGACTGATGAGGCGGTAATTGGCCGGATTGGATTTGTCCTGCTTTTTGTGGACAGGACATACCTGGGCAATTTTCCACATTGTCGGGTAGATGCCAATGTTGTAGCTTGGCTAAAGGCGCAGCTAGTTCTGGAGCACAAGCCTTCAGCACTACAGCCGGGATGTTGTCGGGGCCCATAGCCTTTGTTGTACCCAGTGCATCCTGCCATTTCTTGATATCACGTGGAGTGAATTGAATTGGCTGAAGACTGGCTTCTGTGATGGTGGGGATATCGGGAGGTGGCCGAGATGGATCATCCACTCAGCACTTCTGGCTGAAGATGGTTGCAAACACTTCAGCTTTGTCTTTTGCACTCACGTGCTGGACTCTGCCATCATTGAGGCTGGGGATATTTGCAGAGCATCCTCCTCCCGTTAGTTGTTTAATTGTCCAACACCATTCACGACTGGATGTGGCAGGACTGCAGAGCTTTGATCTGATCCGTTGGTTGTGGAATCGCTTAGCTCTGTCTATAGCATGTTGCTTCCGCTGTTTAGCATGCATATAGTCCTGAGTTGTAGCTTCACCAGGTTGGCACCTCATTTTCAATTACGCCTGGTGCTGCTCCTGGCATGCTCTTCTACACTCCTCATTGAACCAGGGTTGATCCCCTGGCTTGTTGGTAATGGTAGAGTGAGGAATATGCCGGGCCATGAGGTTACAGATATTTTAGATCTTTGAATCCTAGCTGCAATTGTAAGTAATGTGTCTTTTTTTACTTTTTCTAATATGTTGAACTGAACAGCTAAATATTTTACATCTTAAGCAAAAAATAATTACAATCTTGATGGCTCCACTGTTCACTAATGCCAATATTCTTTAAGCAAACCCATTCTTTTTTCTAGCAACAGCACCAGTGATCTGCAATCCAAAGTGGTTTGTTCGGAAGGCCCAATTTCCGGCCATAAAATATTTATACAATTGTTGGTCCAAATTATTATTCAGTTGCATTTATTGTGGTGGGTAGAGAGAACAGCATTTTAATGTCACTGCTTTGTTGCTAGAATAGTCAATGCTATAGTGCAGCTGATAGCCTGGATTACAATAAATGGGGAGTCTCACTGAACCATATCTATAGTATTGTGAAGTCAGGTGATGCCTCAGCAGACTTCCACAGAAGAGCGTGCTGTGCATCAAACTGGCAATAGAATGCCAAAACTTTTATTTACCCATAACAATTCAGATATAGGACTGACTGACTCACTCTCAAAGGTAGGCCTACACCCCTACACTTTCTATACTCCTCTAGGCTTTCTGCAGTATTGAGCTCTTGGTGTCTGACATAAGCTTCCCCTTTTTGCCTTATCTTACCATGCATGCTCCTTGTCCTCCAGGGGGCTCTAGATTTGGCAATGCCACCCTTTTTCTTTGTGGAAACATGTTTACTCTGATCCCCTCCATATTCTCCCTTGAATGCCTCCCACTGCTCGGACATTGATTTACCTTCAAGTAGCTGCTTCGAGTCCACTTTTACTAAATCACTTCTCAGCTTAGTAAAATTGGCCTTTCCCCAGTTTAGAACTTTTACTCCTGTTCTATCTTTGTCCTTTTCCATAACTATGCTAAATCTAACTGAATTATGATCACTACCACCAAAATGCTCTCCCACTGCTACTCCTTCCACCTGCCCAGCTTCATTCTCTAAAACTAAATCCAAATCTGCCTGTTGGGCTTGCTACGTACTGGCTAAAAAAGTTCTCCTTAATGCAATTTAAGAATTCTGCGCCCTCTATACCTTTTGCACTGGTTGTATTCCAGTTAATATTAGCGTAGTTGAAATCCCCTACTATTACTGCTCTATTGTTTTTGCACCTCAGAAATTTGCCTACATATTTGCTCTTCTATCTCCCTCTGACTATTTGGGGGTCTATTGTACATTCAGCAATGTGAGTGTATGTAATAATCTCACCATGTCACACAGTTAACATAACTTAAATATCAGAACCTAAGGGTATTCAATTTTACATTTTTCTGTGCTATCTTCTCTATCATATACCAAGATTTTGTTAAGGCATCAGCTGTCAAAGCCCACCGTATCCCTATAGAAGCCTTATTCTCAAATATTTGCTTAACAAAACACAGCCAAATATTCAATTAAAAAATATAGAAAATCTATAAGATTAGAAACAAGTTTCAGCTCACCACAAGATAACAGTCAGAGCCATTGGGGGTGATTTTGAGGCCTCCCGCCTGGCTTAAACAGGGCATTAGCACCCTGAAAATACTGGGAAACGACTCAGCGCCCTGTTCTCATTCCCGCCGATGGTATGGCCATCCCTATCCTCCCCAGGGCCTACCAAGTACATAGAATCCAAATTGCCATTTATAATGCAGAGGTTTGTTAAGACATGGAAACAGCCGTGGAAACAGAATCCAGAATAATAGGATAAACATTTGAAAAGGAAAACCTTAAAAGGTATAGGGAGAAGGCTGGGAACAGGATTAAGTGGATAGTTCTTTCAGAAAGTTGAAGCAATGGGCTCCTTGTGTACTGTGAAAACTTATGATTCTGTTGTATTTTAGGAACTTTAGGACCACCCTGAAGAGAAGGATCCCCCTGGGCCAGATCTCTACCAAAGTTGCAGACAAAACAGTGTTTCCTAAAATTTAGGACTGCAATGGTCTTTTGGCCCTATAATTTCTACCTTCCCAAGCTTAGATAAGCAAAACCATTTGTCATTTGGCCTTTCAAAATAACGGTGATATAAGAAGTAATGAGACATGTTGGTGTGCTAATAGGTATAGTGGTATGGAGGTGGTTTTGCATTTGCAATTCCCATATAGAGAGTTTGAGTCTAAGTTGATGTTCAGGGAGGCTGAATGGAAGCAAAGTATGACACATAATTTTTCTAATTATATTATAAATTATTTTCCTTATGCCCGTGTCATGCATCATGAAAGACAATTCACTGAATGTGTTGTCATATACTGGACTCTCACACTGAGTAAGCCAAACACAATGGCATATACCAGAAACAAAAGTAAATGTATTAAATTCTACCAAAAGATTTCTGCCAACTTGTCCATTTATGATTTGATCAAATTACCAGTTTCCTTACCTTAATTAGTGCCTGATGTTCCAACAGCCTTATGTTTAACATTTAAAACTGAGAGATATGGAAAAAAAGTCTACCTTTAACTTAATTGGCACATGACCACATTTGAGTTTTCCAAATGTAAGATGAAAGATGATATTCAGTAGCTGTACAACGTCTGTGCGGTAGCCCCATGAACACTATTTTGTCCGCAACTTTGGTAGAGATCTGGCGGAGGGGGATCCTTCTCTTCAGGGTGGACTTCCAGCAGGGCAGGACTTCTGTCCGTCTCTCCATATCTGCCCCAGCTCTGACCCATTTTCCTGGGTCTGGCCCATTCCATATGCACCCAGCAGGATTCCTGCCATCAAGCAGGAGTTCACCATGCAAGTGAGGAAACTCCGGCAATGCTGCAGTGAATGAAGGATTTTTAGGGGAAGACATGCCCCGAAGATGAGAAGGAAAGCCCCCACTGAATGCCCGGCCAAGACCAGAGGAGGGAATCCCAGTTGGGGCAGTGAGACAGCAATAGGCCTCACCACCTAGATTTTCCAATATCCACTGCCATGATCCTGCCCAACTGATATTCAAGTATTTGTACCTACTAGTTGATCTCCATGACATTGCTCATCAATAAAAACAGAAAAAAGTGTCGCTCCATGTAACTCTTTCTGCTGGTTTCCCACTCTCTCGTTCTTTCTGCCCCCATCACCCTCTTTCTGATACCCACTGTTCTACTGCAATTTTCTTGTCAGCTCTCCACCTTTGTTTCTGGCTTTTTCTCACTCTTTCTTGCCTTATTTCTGTAACTCTCTTCTTTGACCACTACACTATACAAACGCTGTACTATAATGTACAAGCAGAATTATACAGTGTATAAACACAGGTTGTCCCTGAGACCTTTCCTGGGCTGAAGGGAAACTGGCACTGATAGTTCTTTAGCTCCAACAGAGGCCATTACTCGGGTAGCATAAGTTAACTGATCCCTCTGTGATTGATCACCTTCCTTATGAAAAATTTTGAGCCTATCCTGGAGTCTCAGTGGGACTCACAACAGCTCTCAGCTAGCACGAGTTCCAAGGACACCTTTTAAGGATATAAAGGGTGGATTTCCCATGATAGCCTAGGAATTCCCCCACACATGCCCCTCTGACATATGGGCAGAAGATTCGCTTATGACCTCATCAGAGAATGCTGGACCAATAAAACGATGCAGAATTCTAAGCACAATCTGATTTTGCCCCATGTTCCAATCCACAGTTGGCAATTCACTCCAGATCCACCAATCAGAATTTCAGCCCCTTAATTTCTTTCTTTTTTTGTAGGAGAGATGGTAGGCAACAGGCTGACAGTTAGTATTGGATCAAGCAGGGAGAAACTCTCTGGAGGTTGATGCAACACATACAAGAGAGAGAAAGCAGGGGCTGGGTACTCAGGCTGCAGGGAACAACGAGGCATGGGCCAAGGGGAAGTAGGGAGTGGCATGCTTGGGATTGGCACTTTAAAGGACGTAACTGCAGAAGACTGGAGATGGTGTCATCTGGTATATTCATAGAGGATTGTGTCTACAAGACTTGGGGTCTGGGGCAAGGAGGGACTTGACAGGTGGGATCAAAAGAAGCTGGAATGTGCGGTTTGCCACCAGAGGGATCTAAGAACACGGAAGTGCTGAGTTTTAGCAGTACTCAGGTACGGCCTAGGGTCAAGGAACATTTCGGAGGATGTAGGGGCATTGGCCATTTAGGAGGATGTAGGGGCATTGGCCATTTAGGTCATGGAGGGCGGGTACTAGAGTTTGGAAACATTGAAAAGGGGGTTGTAGGCTTTGGTGGCATTAATGGGGGGGGGGGGGAAATACCATGCCCTGGCATTTGGCCACATGGAGACGGTGGGGGGAGAGGGGGGTGGAGTTATTGTGTTTGGCAATACTGCGGCTAAGAGGTCCTGGTGTTTGATGCGCTACCAAGGAGCAGTAGGCCTGGCATGTGGCAGCGCAGAGGTGAGGTACCCCTGCTGTTTGGCAGCAGTGAGGGCAGGAATCTGGAGTTTTGTAGCATTGTTAACCAGGGGTTCCCAAGATTGGGCAGCACTGGGAGAGGAGAGGAAGAAAAGAAACATGATTAACACAGCAAACATGGCCCATAAACTGGTGACCTGCATTCAATGTTTTAAGCCTTGCACAAGCATTTGAACTTTCGCTGTGCATAGTAGTGTAAATTACATATACAGCTGCCAAATACATCAAAAGTCTGTCAATGTCCACCTACATCACAAACCCAATGGCATAAACTACCACCTCCGCAACATGAAAAGAAATGGCCTAGTTCCATTAGCTTATTAAGATTAACCCATGTGACCTTTTTAGAATATATTTATTGCCAGAATATATAAGAGTGGCTCTTCATTTATATATTTAAAGTTCAATCTTCCTTCATTTATCTGGAGATACTTCAACTCCACACCCCAATTTCAAATTGACACTGAAAAAAACATGTAGGTTCTCACCATAAGTATCACTCCATTCCTAAACAGTAAGTTGATCAGAAAACAGCAATAAATTAATCATAAGAAATCATTCCATGTGTATATAAATATTGAGTAAACAAAATACACACCAGGGACTAATGGTTTACAAAAAATAAACCACTTGCATCATCGTCAAAGTAACTTACTCACTCCTCCAGCACCAGTAAGTTATGCCATTCATACTACTTAATGCTTTTTGTAAACAACATATTCTTTACTTATTGTACAAAAAGAAAAAAACTAATTGGATTTTTAGGTCACTACTCAGTTGTCAATAACGTAATATCATGTGAATAATATTTATTTAAACTTTTTCATCTACTAATTTGTACAGAGGAGTACAACGCTCTGGGTCTGTTAAAACCTTCAGACAATGATTAATTTTATTGACGTACAAACCAGACCAAAGATTCACTGACTCATTCATACCAGAACAAGACACAACCTACTGATTTATCAGGATCACTTTTTTTTTTAAATGATGATAATACCTAGCTACATCAATGTGGATATTCTTGAAATAGAAATCATTGCATCTCAGGAAAAATAAAGACTTTAACTCATCTCATCACATCTCTCAGAAACACCCCAAAGCATTCCACAAACAATCAACCATTTAAGAAAGGAAAAATGCATACTAATAGTGCATTAGTAATTACATAAGGCAACAGCAAAGTATCCCAGTAGTAATAATTCAAAGAAGCTAAATTTAACATTCCTAATCTTAATAAAATATGGAATACATGCAATTGCCCGTTAGGGAGGTTGTCCAGGAAGTTGGTGACTCAAACTGATGCCCACCTAAAAAGAGGGAGGGGGAGAAATACCTCACATGAAAGGCCCACTACAAAAGCTGAGTAAGGCACACACATACTCCCTACTAAACCATCATAAAAATTGAATGGATAAAAGTATGAAATAAAATAATAAAAGGACAAAGCATTGGGCAATTGGCTGTTCTCCTGCAGCAAACACTAGGAAACCTGCAGAGTGGAGGGAGGTGTGTAAACCTTTGCTGCAATAACCAAAAATTTATGTGATGCATGCCAAGAACAGACAGAAACACCACATCTCTGTGTACTTGTATAGCATCTGTAATGGGGCATAACCTTTATTTTTATAAAAATATATAAATCCATAATTAAATCTATTTGGCACTATGGTTTCCTTTAAAGCTTATCCTTATTCCTTAACCCTGCAAATCCAATTTATGTTCAGCTCGCGGGTGGTACATCATTGCATCAATTTTATTCTCTTGTTTTTTTCATCAGTATCTTATGTCTAGTCAGAGTTCCAACCTTAGGCTATTGTACTATACTTAGGTGTTACATAATTAAACATCTACAGTGTACTTCAGTGTGATTTACTCTTACTTCTGGAGTGATCCAAAAGGCATTTTCAAAGCAATCAGAACTGCTAATCACCAATTTTCAATTCAGCACTGCAGTACTGTTCAAGAAACTTACAGATCACACATTTTAGTAATGTATAAAGGTTTGCTTCTAGATTTCGTTTCTAAACCATATGTGGATGTCTGCCGGCGTAATTGTCATTAGAAACTGCTAGTGACTCAGGGCACTGGGAGCCAAGCAGAGGCACTTTCCCACAGGGAGAGAAAACTTGAGCAACTTATGCAATTCTAATGTGTACATTTACAGAGAGGCATAACATCTGAAGATATGTCTTTCTTTTTACTTTAAGAGTCCTGTGTGGCATAATGTGGTAGGAGCAGATATGGACATCCCATTCTCAATACAGCGAGTTTACAATCTTCCCTGTTCAAACACAGGGAATAGTGTATTTTTATGCAACTGTTATGAAGCATATATCATTGACAAAGCAGTGGAACCAAGTCACCTGCCCAGCATCTCGAACAAGGAACTGTGCTGGACACAGGTAGAAAAGTGGATTTCAAATGGCCACAAAAAATCACAATATATTTGCAATTCTGTCATTTTGAAACAGACTGAAATACATTTCTGATTATTTTGACTACTGTTCAGTTACAATTTCAAAATTATTTAAATCTTAAAAATATTAATAAGCTAACCACTCAGCATGTTATTTTGTTCTCAAAAACAGGAAAGATTGTTAATGGGGACAACATTCACATGTACTAAATCTGAAAATATTAAATGTAGACTTTTAATTGTATTATATACCCTCAAAACCCTACTTACAGTTCTTTTAGGAGTATTTCATTACATTCTAGATTTTAAAATTTTTTTGGTTAACATCAAACTCCATACCCATGTGGTACTGTAACTAATGGTGTTAACTTCCCATTTTCACCTGCAGAACCTGGTTGTGCAATTAGAAGGAACGAGAGGTAAAGAGTAAAGGTCAGTGCCATTATTAATCAAATCACACGGTTTGTAGACTTCAACGTATGCAACTAAAACCTCTCCAAATTTTGCATGCATAACTCAATATTTTAGCCTGAAATGGGGCAACAAAATATTAATTGTGTGAACATCTGAGGATAATCCAATACTGGGAACTCAAAAGAAGACAATATTCTGGCAAAGGGGAAATTACTTTAGAGATAAAATATTAATGTGTTTCATCTGTAAAATGTGTTTTAATTCCTTCTGTGAGGAGAAATTCTAAATATTCAACATCAGAGGCAACCGCCTTAAAGATCCACCAATAGGGCTTCTCAGCTGGAAGAGGTCAGCACAGCGATGTCTGCAGCTGTACAGGGGAAGTGCCGGCTGGTATATGTTTCTAATGCAGTTTTTGGCTAATTTGCTTTTAATCCCAAGCTAAGCCCAGGCCAGACAACTGACTTGAGCTGCCCTTGGCATAGTCAGGTATACTGGGCAAAGACTTGTTTGTACACAGTCATCCAGTTAACATTGTCCTAGAAGTCTGCATGACATTATGCTTGCCACACAATTTCAGAGTAACTGTTACTTGAACAAACAGGGAATTCTCGGACTTGATGCAATAAATATTGCATATGACGAATGCTTTAAAATGTTATTAATATTTACATTTATCACATATTTAAAGTAATTTATATCATCTCTAAATTATGACAAACAAATTAGGCCCAGGAGTGATTACAGAACAGAAATTTACTTGAAGGTTTCAGATAACACCATGATCTGCAAGAGCAAAACTCAAGGTGTTTACCATCATTTGAGCACGGAGGTGAAATTACTGCCTTGTAACTAATATTTTGTGAACTAGGTGAGGGCAATATTATTTTGTTTCTATTTTCTTTTCTTCATGACAGGTGTCGGGAGACATTCATGATGATATCCACAATGAAATATTAATGATTGCAATATAATTATTACAAGTTTATCAAATGATAATCAAGTGAAACAGTGCATTACTAGCAAACAATGCAAACACTATCAGAATAGTTAAATTCTCACTAATACATTCTTTGGAGGTTAAATGCTTTACGACAAGGAAAAGTCCTCAGACTAGGTCTGTTATCTAGAACAAAAATTGAAGACTAATCATTATGAAAGGGAATTAATATAATGTACTTGTGACTAAACCTAAATTAAGCTGCGATGTGAGAGCTGCCATATGCAATAATGATGCATAATGAACCGGGCCACATGCAATGGTACATCACGTATCAAAGCTACGAATAAATATTAAGTTTAAGGGTTTATCTTACTGTCTATCACAATACCTCCATATTCACTTGATGAGCCTGTGTCAGTTTTTGAATTTCAGTTTCAGCTTCAATGGTGCAACTTTTCTCCCTTTCAAAGCAATGCTTCACATTTTGTAGCTCCATGTTCATAGCGTCAATCAGTGCATCTCTGTCAGCACATTCACTCCGCCAATGATTTAACTTCTTATTAGCAGCTGCCAGGTCTTCCTGAACTTTCTGAAGAACAAGAGTTAATGTTAAATAAAATCCTCCTACTTTCTTTATCATTTGCAGTGACAAATCTATAGCACCTGATGGCAAAATCAAACTTTTATTTTGTAATCCCAGCATTTAATCACCCTTAGCATTGAGAAAACAAAACTGATGATCTATCTCAAAACTTAGGGGGAGGAGGACTGAGAGGAGGAATGGTAATTTCTTGTTGCTGATGAAATTCTGAGACCACCTCAGGTGGAACCTTAGTACACAACCTAACGATAGCTTTGTCTTTACACAAAACCAAGTAAGATCTATTCAATTACCAGTACCTGCAGCTCATTAATTCTTCTGGCAGAAACCAAAGCTATCAAGAGAGCCATTTTCCATGACATTAACTTCAGTTCACAAGAATGCTTTAGCCTAAATGCAGGGTACATAAGCTTACTGACAAATAAATTCATGTCCCTTGGTAAAGTTGGAGGCAGATGAGGAGGATTTGATTTCCAAGCCCTTTTCATGAAGTTTGGAAATAAGATGCTCACCATGAAACAAGGCCTGTGAAGAAATAAATATAGCTGCAATAACTTTCTGATAGAACTTGATTACAATGCCAGGACTGCAAAATGCTTTAAATAATCCAAAATATAAGGAACCATTTTGCATGATAAAAAGGTATAAAGCTATACATACAAAATTCTTCCATTTTATGCTTAAGATTTAGTTACAGAAGTTGTGCAGGACAGCAGTGTCTAAAAAAGATTGTGTTAGCCCATTAGCTGGGAATTTTCCCTCTCAAGGGTCAAGTCATCAAAGATAAACTTGTTGGATTTGAATGAGGAGACTGAACTCCCAGTTGTGAAAGCAGGTTCCTTCTGCAGAAAAGGGAGATTAGATAGGCACAGTTATCAGGAAGACTAACGGTCTCCCTTGCTCTATCCTCTTTAGAGATCAGAAGAAACAGAAAGCAAACCCAATGACCAGTGAGTAACTTGATTGAGTCCAAGAATAAGTGCCCAGCCTTTGTTGATGGAACTTCTGACATCATTCAACCAAAGAGAGAATTACTAGTTGGGCTTGGATCCAAACTTTACAGTCTAATAGAGTGAAGGGTGCCACTTGAAGTTCAAGCCTGTTTATGTGCCCTGTGGAGTCTGCTGCAGCTCAGCACCCTAAGTGAAACTGCCAAGGATACATCCATAACTACCAACAGAGACTGAGGTGTGGGCTGTAATCTGAATCACATTTAACATTCTGATAACAGGCGTTCAAAGCTGGCATTGCAACTTAAATGGAAATAAATTGCTACATATTTATCCTGCACAAACCCTCCCCCAAAACAACATGCAAAGTGCAGTCTGGAAAAATGATGAGATAAGCAATAACTTACTTAAATTTAGCACTGGTACTATGCAAATATTTTCCACATACTTTGTTTAATGTAAGAATAATGCTATAGAAATCATGTACTTTCTAAATTATATTTACCAGGAAAAATAAGGCAATATATATATTATACAAAAACTATCACAGGCAACAAATATATTTTACTAAACTGCTATTTAACAGATCACTCCAATTAAGTTCCCACCTCACGATTTTCATTTCGTGACCAAATCAACTCTTTGTAAGCTTCACATTGCTCATTTATCTTCTCATATAACTCCTTCATTTTGTTAAGCTGGAACAGACATAAAAATAAGTGGATCAGAATACAAGTTTTAAAGCTAAGATCGCCGTAATTCATTTTCTAAATGCATACCTCAGTTTCATTTGGCTAGGACCATACAAAATTAACAGTTTTTTAAAAATTTATCAATGAGAAAAAGTGAGATGATCATGTCTCACGTGGATAAATAAAATGTATGCTCACAAAATACTTGCGTTTCGATGTTTTGTACATAATGGGCTTTCTCATTTCATGGGTTTTTAAGGTCTTACTTCCATAGTCATCAAATCTAACAGCAAATCTACCAATTGTTTACATTGTGCTGTTGAGATCAAAAAAAAAAAGGAGTCTTGTTGGAACAAATTCACTTTTCCTGCTCCTAAAATTTCTTCTTTCGTTAAATTTCTGAATTGGTCCTGCCATGAAATCTACCCTAAAGCTGGGTTCACTTTATGCTGATATTAACTTGGGGACCAGAATTTTCCACATTTCTACTGCAACTAGATTAAATTTGAGTGGATCGGATTTGAACAGTACAAACCAGTTATTGTATTTATACCTTGCTTTCATTAAGTCCCAGTACTTGAATCCAAGCTCCATTGTTCAATTTACACTGCTGATTGAACTGCTCAGTTTACATTCCTGACTCTGAAAGTACTGCCCTTGTGAAGCAACCGTTAGACAAAAAACTTTACTTCTCCTCTCTCCCCCCATCCTTTTGCGCAATCAGGGTATGAGTTTATTATATAGCAAGTGGAATAAAACTGATGGGGCTGTAAATCTGCTTTTGCACCTCCAAATTGGTCCCAAAACAGACCTTATCCCTATAGTGGTTTACTCCAGGCCAAAACTGATACAAATCTCATTTATAATACAAAGCCATGCTCAAAAGCAGCTCTGTACTTTTGCAGTTTTGCCTCCTGACCCACATATAGTACAGCCCAATTTTACAAGCAGGGGGAAAAACTGTCTCCAAATCGCATGGCTCCCACCAGCCCAAATGTTTCAAATCATCCCTCTTCTATGTGTATGCCAATCAAAGCAGCTCTACGATTTATCATGTGGAGATGCCGGTGATGGACTGGGGTTGACAATTGTAAACAATTTTACAACACCAAGTTATAGTCCATCAATTTTATTTGAAAATCACAAGCTTTCGGAGGCTTCCTCCTTCCTCAGGTGAATGTCAAGAAATCCTCGAACCTTTCGCATTTATAAATCACAGAACAATACCTGGTGATTACAGATAGTCTTTCCAACTGCCCGTTGCCAAGGCAATCAAAGTGGTTCAGACAGAAAGGTGTTACCTACATGACCACCGAATATACAAACAACCAAAAAAAAAAGAGAGGTAGAAACATAGAAACATCCGGAAGGAAGAGAAAGACAGCAAATGACCCGTTATATTAAAAACAGATAACTTTTGTTCGCTGGTGGGGTAACGTGTAGCGTGACATGAACCCAAGATCCCGGTTGAGGCCGTCCTCATGGGTGCGGAACTTGGCTATTAATTTCTGCTCGACGATTTTGCGTCGTCGTGTGTCTCGAAGGCCGCCTTCGAGTACGCTTACCCGAAGGTCGGTGGCTGAACGTCCTTGACTGCTGAAGTGTTCCCCGACTGGGAGGGAACCCTCCTATCTGGCGATTGTTGCGCGGTGTCCGTTCATCCGTTGTCGCAGTGTCTGCATGGTCTCGCCAATGTACCATGCTCCGGGGCATCCTTTCCTGCAACGTATGAGGTAGACAACGTTGGCCGAGTCACAGGAGTATGAACCATGTACCTGGTGGGTGGTGTCCTCTCGTGTGATGGTGGTATCTGTGTCGATGATCTGGCATGTCTTGCAGAGGTTACCGTGGCAGGGTTGTGTGGTGTCGTGGACGCTGTTCTCCTGAAAGCTGGGTAATTTGCTGCGAACGATGGTCTGTTTGAGGTTGGGTGGCTGTTTAAAGGCGAGTAGTGGAGGTGTGGGGATGGCCATAGCGAGGTGTTCGTCGTCATTGATGACATGTTGAAGGCTGCGGAGAACATGGCGTAGTTTCTCCGCTCCGGGGAAGTACTGGACGACGAAGGGTACTCTGTTGGTTGCGTCCCGTGTTAGTCTTCTGAGGAGGTCTATGCGATTTTTCACTGTGGCCCGTCGGAACTGTCGATCGATGAGTCAAGCGTCGTATCCCGTTCTTACGAGGGCGTCTTTCAGCGTCTGTAGGTGTCCATCGCGTTCCTCCTCGTCTGAGCAGACCCTGTGTATTCGCAGGGCCTATCCATAGGGGATGGCCTCTTTGACGTGGTTAGGGTGGAAGCTGGAAAAGTGGAGCATCGTGAGGTTGTCCGTGGGCTTGCGGTAGAGTGAGGTGCTGAGGTGCCCGTCTTTGATGGAGATTCGTGTGTCCAAGAAAGAAACTGATTCTGAGGAGTAGTCCATGGTGAGCTTGATGGTGGGATGGAACTTGTTGATGTTATCATGTAGTCTCTTTAGTGATTCTTCGCCGTGGGTCCATAGAAAGAAAATGTCGTCGATGTATCTGGTGTATAGCGTTGGTTGGAGGTCCTGTGCAGTGAAGAAGTCCTGCTCGAACTTGTGCATGAAAATGTTGGCGTATTGGGGTGCGAATTTGGTCCCCATGGCTGTTCAGTGTGTTTGGGTAAAGAACTGGTTATCGAAGGTGAAGACATTGTGATCCAGGATGAAGCGGATGAGTTGTAGGGTGGCGTCTGGAGATTGGCTGTTGTTGGTGTTGAGTATTGATGCTGTCGCAGCAATGCCGTCATCGTGGGGGATACTGGTGTAGAGTGCCGAGACGTCCATCGTGGTGAGAAGTGTTCCTGGTTCAACTGGTTCGTGGGTACTGAGTTTTTGTAGGAAGTCTGTAGTGTCGCAACAGAAGCTGGAGGTTCCCTGTACGATGGGTTTCAGGATGCCCTCGATGTATCCAGAGAGGTTCTCACACAGGGTTCCGTTGCCTGATACGATAGGACGTCCGGGACCATAAAGGAGGGGGTACAGTGCAGATTCACCAGAATGATACCAGGGCATAAAGTGTTAAATTACGAGGACAGGTTGCATAAACTCAGCTTGTATTCCCTTCTGTTTAGAAGGTTGAGGGATGTTCCAATAGAGGTATTTAAAATGATAAAGGAATTAAATAGGGTAGATACAGAGAAGCTATTTCTCTGGTTGGGGAAATACAGAACAAGGGGGCACAATCTTAAAATTAGAGCTCGGCCATTCAGGAGTGAAATCAGGCAGCACTTTTTCACACAAAGGGTAGTGGAAATGTAAAATTCTTTCCTCCAAAAGCCTAGATACTGGGCCAATTGAAGTTTTGAAGACCGAGATCAACAGATTTTTATTAGATAAGGGTATCAACAACAAGAACAACAATTTGCATTTATGTAGCGCCTTCGTCATAGTAAAACGTCCCAAGATGCTTCACAGGAATGTTATTAAACAAAATTTGACACCGAGCCACTTAAGGAGATATTAGGACATGTAACCAAAAGCTTGGTCAAAGAAGTAGGTTTTAAGGAGCATCTTAAAAAGGAGAGGGGTAGAGAGTTATAGGGAGGGAACTGCAGAGCTTAGGGCCTAGGCAGCTGAAGGCACAGCTGCCGATGGTGGAGCGATGAAAATTGGGGATGCGCAAGAGGCCAGAATTGGAGGAGCGCAGAGATCTCAGAGGGCTGTAGGGCTGGAGGAGGTTACAGAGATAGGGAGGAGGGAGGCCATGGAGGGATTTGAAAACAAGGATGAGAATTTTAAAATCGAGGCACTGTAGACCAGGATTCAATGTCAGCAAGCACAGGAGTGATGGATGAACGGGACTTGCTGCGAGTTTTGGATAAGCTCAAGTTTATGGAGGGTGGAAGATGGGAGGCCGGCCAAGAAAGCATTGGAATAATCAAGTCTAGAGGTAAAAAAAGACATGGATGAGGACTTGAGCAGCAGATTAGCTGAGGCAGGGCAGAGACAGGCGATATTATGGAGGTGGAAGTAAGCGGTCTTGCTGATGGAGCGGGTATAGGATCGGAAGTTCATCAAGGTCAAATAGGATGCCAAGGTTGCAAACGGTCTGGTTCAGCAACAGACAGTGGCCAGGAGAGGGATGGAGTCAGTGGCTAGGGGACGGAGTTTGTGGTGGGGACCGAAGACATATCAAGGGATGCGGATCAAAGGTGTGCAAATGGACTTGAGGTACAGACCAGCTGTGATTTAGTTGAATGGTGGAACAGGCTTGAGGGTCTGAAGGGCCTACTCCAGTTCCTGTGACAACTCAACCATTGCCTGGTTCTTCACTTTAGGCTTTCTACTATTATACTTGCTATTTATGGATGACAAACATAGCACCTTTTAAAAAAAACATGGTGGTTGTCAACTGTACGATTTTTTTTCCTCTTGGGCTGCGTCAAACTCCTAGCTATCTAGTGGAGGGCAACATGTTCCAACTAATATGGGCAAGCTGTTTTTTTTAAAATACCAATTATTTGAGTGGAAGTAACTGGGGTAATAGTATATGGTTCATGGTGTAAACACATCCATCCAAGCCCTAGTAGTTCAGTGGAGAAGGCAGTGTGTAACTTTATTCACCCATCCAATCCATTACTGTAGTTTCACCTGCCCAAATCTAAACAGTGGGTGTTCGCACCCATCTTTTTTAATATAATAAAATAGTTCAATCCTATAGGAAACTTTGACGTGCTCAGTTACTGCCTTTCCATGAAAGCCATTTTCATATTCACAACCACAGCTTTGCTGTTTAGACTTCGGATTTACAGACTCAGATCTAGGACAAATTTACTAAAACATTAATCATTGTCATCAATCAATTGTGGTATTAATGAAACATTCCAGGGTCAGCAATATAAATATGGTTCATTAATCAAATGCATGTATTTATTCACACTAATGAAAGTATACACTGATAGCCAACCAAATAAGACTAATACACCAAGATAAAATGGTATTGTTTTCCAAGGGTCAGTACTCCCAAGGCATATTTCAACAGATTTATTTTAAACAACGACATTGGGCTAATTTCAAGTGGGCAGCAAGTTAACTGCCCCATTAGCATCAAATATCGCCCACTCATCACACCTACTTTCTATTGCCCACCCACAGAGCTTAATGTTTAGATGAGTATTTCAACGAAGGTCAGAATAACAATATTTGCCATTCACTCACAAATTCCCACATTTTTAAAAATAGAAATGGCTTGTCTTTTATTTGCCCTGTAATCAGAGAAATTTTTTAAAATATCATCCAAACTCCTTTTCCTAACCTGGTTGCATACATTTACTTACCTTTACCATTGGCAAAAACCATAAGTTCAGACATAAAATGCCTGCTTCCCACTGGTGACAAAAAAGTTAAATAATTGTATATTAACTAGTTGAAAATAACTAACCGAGATCAGGACTAATTCTTCTGCGCTCTTTAGGGCTGCAAGTCACGTCGAGGCAGTAGATACCTCCACTATTGACCCTTTAAGTAAATGCAACATGTGGCGTGGTAATAAACCATACAGATCAGACAGCATTGGGTTAAATTCCCAGTCTGTTCCTTCTTAGATAATCTCAGTTAGACCAGCCATTAGGGCACATTTATTGATGAGTGCCTCTGCAGCTGAGCAGGGAAAAATCACCCAGCACTACTGATCGCTAACCAGCGACTTTTGCTGGAGAACGGAGTGTGGTCTGCATGCATAAGAACAGGGAAGATAATGGAAGTGATCAGGACAAGGCCAAGAATATAGCATCACAAGGAGTATAATGTTACGCAGTAAACAGAGTTAAGGAAGCAAGGGCAAAAATTAGCTTCATGTACATGAATACCAGACTCTAACACAAGAGGCATGGATAGCAGCTGATAATTATGATGTCACAGGAATCACAGAGACATGGCTAATTCCAGGGTGATGTCAATTGAAGTATCTTACAACAGTTCAGGGCACTCAGGAAAGACAGGGAAATAGAAAGGTAATGGGGTTGCCTTATATGTGAGGGATGCCTGGAAAATTGAAGTAGTACCATTGGAAAAGCTACAGTATAAAATTCTCTAGCTAAATGTGTGCAATAAGAAAAAAACCCAGACAAAATATGAAGTTTGCTACAGACCGCTAGGTCAAAATTAAAAAATGACTCGCTATTTTATGACACGATTAGAAGTGTGAAGGAGAAAAGGATGATGGTGCTGATTGGAGACTTCAATGAGCCCCAAATCAGAAATACCCAAGTAGGAAAGACTCTAAATTTGTCAACATAGTACACAACTGCCTCCTGACCGAGTGCAGCAGGGAGCCCACGAGAGCCAACTCTCTCCTAAACTTGGTTCTTCTAAGTGGCCAGACACTATTCAAGGAATAGAAGCAATTCAATTGTTAGGCAACAACATTCAATCTGACTGGGAATCAGTGTAGGCATATAACCAAAACCTAGAATACAACTTAACACAAGAAACCTTCAGGGATATGAGGGCCAAGTTTAATAACATTGACTTGATAATAGACTCGAGGATAAATTTGTCTAGAATAAATGGACATCCTTCAAAAACATTATGTGGGGTATGCAAATCAAGAATAAACCTTGTGACAGGGCTGAACTAAATAAAAATACTCTGAAATGGAATAATGGGAAAATTAAAAGGGAAATTTACAAAACATGTAGAAAGATGAAAGGGACAACCGTTGGGTCTAGAACAAGACTATAAATAAGCAAGTTTAAAGAAGAAATTGGAGTGCCAAGAGAGAACTAGAAAGGGACATAGCAGAAAACATGCAACATAAAAATTCTTTCAATGCTATAAAAGCAAAATACTACTCAAGGAGGAAATCGAAGCCCAAAGAGATTCACAAGGTTGAAAATGAAAATTAACAGGAGATAGTAAACATGTTAAATGACTACTTTTCACCAGGAAGGGCACCAACAATATCTAATATCAAACGGCAATTGTGTGCACTTCAGAAGTTTGATGTTAGAAAAGCAGAAGCTCGATAGGCTGAAGGAGCTGAAACCCAATAAATTCCCATGGACAGATGGATTGTGTCTCAGAGAGACAAGATGATATGTAAAGTATTGACAGTCAGGTTGATGAAATTGATGAATATTGGGGAGGTCCCAATAAACTGGAAATAGGCAAATGTAGTTCCTATATTCATGGACAACTACAAATCTATTAACCTGATCTCAATAATTAGAAAATTAATGGAAACAACAATCAAAAGTAGAAATGGAAGAGTACCTATATGAAAATAAGCTGATAAATGATAGCTTTAGAAAGGGTGGTTTTTGCTGACCAACTGTATGCATTTTTTCTTGAGCCAGTGACATCTCAAAGTGATAGGATAAAGTAATTTGATGGAGTGCATCTGGACTTTGAGGGTTTTTGTTGAAGTACCACATAAGAGACAGTTTAATATACTAAGGTCTGTAGATATCAAAACTAGATATAACAGAGAGCGAGAAACAAAATTAAAATTAAACAATGTAATATGATTGGTTCAGTTTGCACCTTACTGGCAATTCCTTTATAAATCAGATATACAATTTGCATATTTAAAATCCAGTAGGTCCCAGTAACACTTTTTTAGGATATAAAAAGCTGTTCTGTTGAAATCCCTAGGTAGATTTTAACTTCCACTGCCAGATGGGAAACTCGGCGACCCACAACACTATGTTACCAACCGGAGTCAGTTTGAAACTCCTGAGAGAGAAAAATTAGTCTTAATTTCCAAGAAACAGTGTAGATTCATAGAATCATAGAAGTTACAACATGGAAACAGGCCCTTCGGCCCAACATGTCCATGTCGCCCAGTTTATACCACTAAGCTAGTCCCAATTGCCTGCACTTGGCCCATATCCCTCGATACCCATCTTCCCCATGTAACTGTCCAAATGCTTTATAGAATCATAGAAGTTACAACATGGAATCATAGAAGTTACAACATGGATTAATTGGGCTTCCACAATGATAAGAAATTCAAGAAAAAGAATCCCTGTGTATAATTTTCAAGTTACTTCTTCAAGTTGCAGTCTTATTATTTTGTCCACTCAAGTTAGGTGGAAGGTTGTCAACTATAAATATATTATATGCTATTATTTATGTGCTTGTTCATCTTTTCTAAAAATACATTTGCTTGATAATTTAAATGACCCGAGTTTGCACTCCTTGTAACAAGGCAGTTAAATTGGCCGGTGCCACCAAGGTAGAGTTGACTGTGGACACAGAAAACAGAGCCAATATCTTACAGATGTCACAGTTATAGAGGGGAAGAGAGATGTGGAATAACTCAAGAAAGTTCGAATGGATAGAAGTTAATTATAAATGTTCTCTTCCATCAGCAGAACCATTTAATTTGTGGCATATAATATATATTAGACACAAGCCATTTATTCAATAGATACTCATGGCAATCAGTACAATGGAACTTATTTTGGTGTTGGCCTTCTACTTAGATGTGTATCGAACAATGTGATCTTACCATGAGCCTGACAACAGGTATGCTGAATCCACCAATATTTCTGGGTTCAGCACGTTTTGAATTTTGTAAGCAAGCCCTACCATGAGTAATGCCCCTCATTGGGAGTTTGCTCATACTGGCAAGGAAATCACCTTAAAGGCATGACTTGCTGCAGTTTAAAGGGGCATTGATGTGTTTGTTAGTAATAGAGAAGGAATATAAGGTAATATTTAAACTTCAGCAATGTCAACTATCTGCCATGCAAGCAACAAGGTGCTCTAATTTTCATATGGCACAATGGTAATATTACTTGAACAAGTGCACCAGAGAAGGGAGCTGCTCTTTCCAGCACCTGGTCATTGGGTAGCAAGACAAATGAGCAAGAGTGCCTGGCAGGAGAGAGCAGCATATGTAAATACTAACAGCACTGTTCATGTGAACATGGCTGCAGTGCCACAAAAAGTTTAATGACCTCACCAGGTTTACCAAAGTAGGAGGCCCTGCTCTAACTTTATATTATTCCAATATATTAAATATCCATGGCATGAACAATTACCTACCACCCAATCTTACAGTACCCGCAGGAACCTATCACCTCATAGCATGCATTACCCATCAATCTAATTCTGCAATGTAGCAACACAGGTACATCAACCCTGAGGGGATTTCAAGAGCGAGGTTGAGAAGAATGCAGTGGGTGATACACAGAGCATGAGCAAGCAGGTGACGGTGGAAATGGAGGAAGAGCAATCTGCTAACTCCTGTACATCCTCAGCTGATGAGGACAGGGATCTGGACACCAGGGGACCTGCTTTTAAAGAAACAATGCTTTCTGAGCGTGAAAGACTGCGGGTCATCGGAGAGTGTGCCTGGCAACTTTCATCACATGGCGGCCAAGGTGGAGAACTCCACAACCTGCACACGTGCTGTGGTCATGCATGGAATCAAAATGCTGTAGTCCACCATGAAGTGTGGAGAAACCCCAAGGGCACTTTCAGCAGAATCTTCCATGGCAAAAGTCTAAAGCCAGTCGTTGTAGCGGTTATAAATGCTCAGACTACAAGCATACAGTCTTTGCACTGCATTGTCTCTTCCTCCTTGGATAGGCTTGGAGATTGCATGGAGAGAGTTATTGTTAGGAGCTTCACTGATCTCATTGCCATCAGATTTGCTATCCTGTATATCATTTTGAGATAGTGTCAAGGAGCAGGGACAAGAATGGCCACGGATGATGCTGCTATCTCTCAAAATAACAACACATTAACACCCTTCTGCTGCCCCCTACTGGTGATTGCACAGTGAAAAAGCAGGCACTGCCTTGGTTGCCAAAGTGTCACTTAGGTCATACAGCACATCACCAAGGGGAAGAACTGGGATGGCAAACACTAGCAAGACAAACAGATCACATTTAGAGAAATTTAATTTGGTTGGACTTCAGCTGTGCTGTGTTCAGAGAGTGTCTTTATTATGGTATTGATTACTATATCATCTGCTGCCAGAAATTATGCTTGGTCATTCTACAGGAGTTGGGAAATACCTAGTTGAAGCTAAAACAAAATCCTAACAGTAGAGCTGATTAAATATACTGGTGCATCTTGGGAAATTGACTTCAATGGAAAGGAACAACAGGCGGGCTGTATAGGGCCATACGGGGGCGGACCGTATGGGGGCAGGCCGTATAGGGTGCAGCTAAACCAACATCGACACATTTACAATATTTTCGTAAGTTAAAATTACCCAGCACTATATAATTCAAGAATGGTAATCAAAAATGTTCAAAACACTTTTTAAAAAATCTTATCTATTGCAATAGTAGCTGACATCAGTGTCTTTTTAATCCTACTGCAGTTTGAATCAGTCCCTGCCACACAACTATGGGGTCAGTCACATGCCGCTGTTCTAGTGGCAGATCATCAGTTAGACTCCACAGCTTGCGATTTATTTTCTCTGACAGTTCATTTTTCTTTCTGTCAAACTATTCCCTTTTGCTTTCTCTAGAGCCACCCTCCTAGTCTCCTCTCTGCTATCTCTGGCACTGTTTCACAACTGAGAACATTTCTGAGCCAAAGCCTGCTGTGTCAATCCCTCCTCGCTGCTGGGGATCATGTGACATTTATCTTCATTGGTAGCAACTCACCATGGGTAACATGTTCCTAGTTACTTTGAAGTCTCTTGGTTCGGTCTCGGCAGAATTTTCATAAAGTATTCACTCTATACTACTTCACATTCCTCATGCAGAAGGATCAAAAGGTTTTTGTTTTAGAGCTGTTAGAAATGTAATTATTTCCTCAGTTATCTAACCGTTTCAATGACCCCTGAAATTCTCATGAGTGGAGAAAACAACCTTAACTCTACCTTTCAAAACAAAGACACATAGACACAGCGAGCACAAAATTTTAAGCTACTTGATTAACAATCTCCAGAAAGACAATGGGACACTTTACACACTAACTTGCTAACTGTCATTTTAGAATAAGCATTTCAAGAGAATGTGAATTGTCATATAGTCTGCTCATATGCAGTTACAATCCTGCAGTTACAATCCTGTGTACATACAGCCAGTTGAGAAAATCAGCAATGAAGCATCCCTATCCCACAAAATAAGCATCAGAATCCAGTAAGATGTTTAACAAGTTCTTAAAAGGTTTTCTAAATTGGTGATGTGGCCCTGCAATAAGGTTTGCTTTTCTTGGATTATACACTATGGCCACATTTTATGTTGTTTCCTCAGACACCATAGGTATCTGCAAAGCTGTCAATCCAAGATTCCCTGTGGTCACTGCAATCTCCCATGACCTTTGTAATGAGTGGGTAGCACATACTGCTGCAGGCCAAGGGCTGTATCTTAGGCACCAAACAGTGCAAGTGTTACCTCATTAGATGTGTCTCCTAGCCTGCTCTGGTAATCTGTCAAGGTATGTCTCAAATTCTCAAGGACGACAGAGGGGCTTAAGGGTTTTTCTTTGTCCTTGCGATTGCCTAAAGAAGGAAAAGGGGGGATAAGTAAAGATTTTAAATATTGTATTATAATACCACAGCTAGAATCCTCAGCCAGAAAGTAGATACTCTGCCTAAAACCACAAAATTTCATAAACAACTCACAAAATGCGTCAATATATGATCTCTACAGTGCTTTTATAGATTTACCGAACATACTTAATGAGGTCAGAAGTTATGAAGAGCATAAGGTATAACAAGCTATGCACAAGCATTACATACAACACAGAGTTAACATTTAAATTGTCAGGTTTTTAAATAAATCAATCTGCTAACCATCCATTGTTCTTATTTCCTTTCTACAGCCATTCACCAGTATGTGGAGATGCCGGTGATGGACTGGGGTTGACAATTGTAAACAATTTTACAACACCAAGTTATAGTCCAACAATTTTATTTTAAAATCCACAAGCTTTCGGAGGCTTCCTCCTTCCTCAGGTGAATGTGGAAATGAAATCATTTCCACATTCCACAGGATTTCATTTCCACATTCACCTGAGGAAGGAGGAAGCCTCCGAAAGCTTGTGGATTTTAAAATAAAATTGTTGGACTATAACTTGGTGTTGTAAAATTGTTTACAATTCACCAGTATGTAATATATCTATGTTAATATCACACTGAAACTGCTAGAAATTATATAATTTCAATTATTTCCTTGTAATTTTGTATCTTTGAGATCTGATATCCATTGTAATATTGCATCTTTGTTTTGCAATGTTCACACTTTGCATTGCTAACCTGTTTAGTCAATCTAACCTGGTGAGAAACTGCTATTTTTCATGAATGGGCAAGAAAAAAATTGTTTATATTATGCAAAATAGACAGATGGTCAGAGGAAGTTACAAATTTGTGCACTTTTGGCATATATGGCCTAAACCCAATTTGTATCAATCAGTTGCTCACTGCTTGACCCTCTGTTGTCTACACAAATTTCCTAAATATAGTGCACTTGAACAAGTTGAAAAAAATTGCAAAAGGAGTATATTATAATGCCCAGCTATGATTTCACAAAGCAGTAATTGTGCCTCTTCAGTATGCTGTGGATCAGTTGAGATTTTAGAATAAGCAGAATTTAATCAGTGTGTTTTTTTCCCAGTTATACTCATACAACACTAGGAAAGAAACAAATCTAGTGCTACACCCACAAATGTTACTGCTATTTTCGATGTTTAAAAATGTTTGAGAGATCATTGGGAAAATACATTGTAACTTTAAGTAAAATGTTAAATTACCTACTTTAAACATGATCATCCTCACTCTTTGAATGTAGTTTAACCTCCACATAAAACTGACTACTCTGACATCATATGGGGCATTATCACTAAAGGTTTAGCACCATAGCCATTTTGGTAGATTTCCTCAGGTTAGTTGCAAATCACATCTCAATTAATAACCAGAGGAGGAAGCACAGATGGCGAGTTGAATAACAAAGAGGTTTAAACACAAGCAAGGTAACAGTTAAGTCCCAAATGGCACCAGATAAGACAAAGAATCCATAACCCCTATGTATATGTTCTTTAGGTCCACAACTATCAACAAGTCTTCTCGATGTTCCATCTGAATTACCCATAGCAGTGTTATCATCTTGAACTTTCTCTGTGAGAAAGAGTTCAAGAATGGGTCCAAAGCTTTCTATCCTATTAAGGACTACAAAATATCTGAAATCGATACTAAGGTCCTGTAGGGACAAAAGTTACTTGTATGAACATTCTCCAACTGTACCAGAAAATCCATTGAAACCCTCCCTGCAGTCTTAGTCACCAACTATTTGATAAGATAAAGCAGAATTCATCTGTAAATTTGGGATATGGTTCCTCAGTCGTAAGCTCGTCAGTCCTCGGAACAGCAGCAATAGTGAGTCACTACTGGGACGTTCAAGAGGAGAAGAAAGCAGGGTGGTGAGGTGTTCTTTTCTGCGCTTTTGCTTCTTTCTTGCTTAAATCATTTAAAGCGGGGAATGAAGCTTCCTATGGCTAAAAAGAGCTCTCTCAAAAGGCTGGATGTTGACTAAGACTCCAGAGATGGTGCTTGTTTCAGTGAAAATATCATAATCCATTTACTTAAACAGAGCTGACATTCAACTTCACAGATGTGTATTTATAAACACAAGAGACACTAATAAAAGGAAGTCATATTTGAATTTAAATTGGAAGTAACAAAATGTTGTGAAGAACAATCATCTATAAATACAGTGGGACCCCAGCATATATTCACTTTAAAAAAGACATTTCTAAAACATTTATTGAGAATCCAAAGACCCACAGTGCAGGGCATCACCAAGGTTGAAACAATGATGAAAATACAAGGCAAATCAGGAAGTAATTAACTGATGCCAAGCTTGAAGATTATAGCAAGAGGAAAAGACTGAAGGAGATAAAGAAATCTTATAGAGACCTTGAGAAAGGATGAGTTAGAGACAATGTAATGACTACTGTTTTCAAAAAAAACAGGGATGTTGAAACTGCAAGAGCACATTTTGAGCTTAGAAAGAGGGGCTAAAATTGATAGGAGCACTGATCATAGTAATATTTATAATATTTTGTTACCTTTAATGTAATTTTAGTCAAATATGGCTTCCTTTTATTGACCGGAGCACTGACCATAGTAATATTGATAAAGGCAATAAATGTGACTGAGAGAGATTACAGGCTAGAGGAGAAAGAGGAATCTCCCATAGACGACAAGCTTTATCTTGTATCTTGTCCAGGGGTTGAGAGTGCTGCCAGATACAGAATAGTGTTCAAGTGTTGAACAAACTTGGGCTTTTTGGAGTTCAGAATGGAAAAATATTATTTGGCAAGAAGGAGAAAACCAAGCTTCTTGAAGGCTCCTTTAGCAGCGAGATGTGGGAGTTCATTGGCTGCCATTCCTGCCAATGTCTCAAATTTAAAACCCTTATTCTGCTATTTGAGTCCCTCCATGGCCTCACCCCTCCCTTTTGCTGTAATCACCTTCAGCCCTACAACCTCACTACCCCTGAACTCTCATTCCTCTGACTCCAGACTCTTGTGCATCTACCTACCATTTTGCCCCACCACCAGAAGCTGTGCCTTCAATTGCCAATGCCCCACACTCCAGAATTACCTCCCTAAACAAAAAAGCCTTTTGCTTCTTCATCGCTCCCTCTTTCTTTAATACCCTCCTTAAAATCCATCATTTTGGCCAAGCTTTTGGCCGCCTGTCCTAATCATTCCCTTTTTGGCCTTTTTCTATTTTATAGGTCCTAAATAAATGCAAGTTGTTTTTGTCTTGAGGATAAACACAATATGAATGCAAATTCTTCCTTCCTTAATTAAATTCAATAAATCCATTCAGAATGGCTGTGATTTTAAAGTTACAAGTTTTTTCTTAGCTTTGAATCTGGTAGGATTGAGCTCTGAAGGGTGAGACAGAAAAGTGAGGGTAGGGGGAAGGGAAAGGATGATGGATATAGACATTGCCTTCCCGTATAGTGCAACTTCTTTCCTGTCAGCATTTTCAGTAATCTTGCAGAGAACATTAGGAATGACCTTGCAACAATGAAAAGTATCATTAATAATTACTAAGAGGAGAGATACTACTGATGCCTGAAACAATGGGACAGCTCTATCAGTAATTATAAACAGTCTATTGGCTTAAATCTTAAATGGATATGGTGCAAAATATATTTTCCAAATAAATTAACGTAACAGCGTAATTTGACAGATAATCAACCAGATAAAAAGGTTTAATCAAAATTATCACATTTTATCAGACGCATGCCATTTTCAAAATATTAACTGGCTTTGCAGCCTTACATAAATAAAAAATAGTAGATGGAAACAAATTGAATACAATATTTACCTATTGAGCTGACCTGCCAAATAGAAGGGCAAAGTGACTTTATAACATCATATGGCCTGGATAAATGTGGCTGCTGTCATGGGCTTTACTGCATGAACTGTACCAATTTTTTAAGGAACTACTTGAGACTTTGAAACAGATGTTCCAAACTTGTAAGAGTGGACAATGTAGCATTCTAGTCTCAATTTTCCATTCCACCGAAACAGAGAATCTCTAGTTGTGAAACACACAATAAGAGTCTGTTGGAAGGACCAAAGATGTTCAAAGGTGACATGTATAAGCCTGAGGTTTTGCATCGGTTCAAGTTAAGATTTCTCAAAGTTCACAAGGTAATGGTTCCTGAAAAATGGAGAGGACTGACTGGATTGCAGTCCTCATATTCACTGTTCACAGCCGTCTAAGTAAGTATAGACATCACAAGGATAAGTACAGATGTTGGAAGCCATTTGGCCCATCTAGCTCACCCTTCCTTGGAAACCCATCACAGATAATTATCATCAAGTTAAAAAAAACATGATTCGCCACCACTTAACTAGTCACAAGACAGCTGTTGATTGAAAGCAATTGATGTTTTGTGGGTTCTTGGTGAAAAAAACCTAAAATAACTTTATTGGCTATTTCGTTTGATTTCAGACTGAATTTTCTTAATGCTCACTGATTATTGGTAACTGGTAATAGGCTCTTGCATAATGTCAGGGTGGGACTTATGTGAAACTTAATAATTCAGTTAATATGGTACAGTCTACCCTTAATTTGAGGTTGCTTGCTTTAAATTAGCTGAAGGGTACGGTAGTGTAATGGACTCATAATCCAGAGGCCTGTATTGTTAATCCAGAGAACACAAGTCCAAATTCTAGCATGGCAGTTTGAGAATTTGAATTCACTTTAAAAATATAAATAAATCTGGAATAAAGAGCTAGATTCAGTAAAAGTGATCATGAAGCGGTCAGATTATTGTAAAAACTCGACTAGTTCACTAATCTCCTTTAGGGAAGGAAACCTGCTGTCCTTACCCGGTCTGGCCTATATGTGACTCCAATCCCACACCAACGTAGTTGACTCTGCTACTCAGTTGTATCAAACTGTTATAGAAGAAGAAAACCGGATGGTCTACACAGAATTAGGACACGGTGAAGCCACACCTAGCCCAGTCAATCCTGCAAACTCTTCCTCACTAACATCTGGGAAATGTTGCCAAAGTTGGGAGAACTGTCCCACAGACTAGTCAAGCAGCAGCCTTACATAGTTATACTCACAGAATCATATCTATCATCCAATGTCCCAGACTCCTCCAACATCATCCCCAGATGTGGGGTTACAGTGGTATACAGTTGGATGCGAGTGGCCCTGGGAGTCATCAACATTGACTCTGGACCCCATGAAGTCTCATGGCATCAGGTTAAACATGGGCAAGGAAACCGCCTGCTGATCACCATCTACCACCCTCTCTCAGCTGATGAATCAGCACTCCTCCATGCTGAACATCACTTGGAGAAAGCGCTGAGGGTAGCAAGGGCACAGAATGCACATTGGATGGGGGACTTCAATGTCCATTACCAATAGTGCCACTACTGACTGATCTGGCTGAGTCCTGAAGGATTTTGCTGCCAGTCTGAGCTTGCGGCAGATGGCGAAAGAACCAACACGGCGGAATAACCTACTTGACCTCATCCTCACCAATCTAACTGTCGCAGATCCATCAGTCTTGGACGGTATTGGTTGGAGTGACCACTGCACAGTCCTTGTGGAAACCAAGTCCTGTCTTCACACTGAGGCCACCCTCCATAGTGTTGTGTGGCACTATCACCGTGCTAAGTGGGATAGATTAAGAACAGATCTAGCAGCATAAAACTGGGCAACCATGTGGTGCTGTGGGCCTCAGCAGCAGCAGAATTCTAATCCACCACAATGTGTAACCTCATGGCCCAGCATTTCCTTCACTCCTCCATCACCAGCAAGCCTGGTTTAACGAGGAGTGTAGAAGAGCATGCCAGGAGCAACATCAGACATACTTGTAAATGAGGTGCCAACTTGATGAAGCTACAACACAGAACTACAGGCATGCATAACAGCAGAAGCAGCATGTTATGGACAGAGCAAAGTGATTTCACAGCCAACAGATCAGGTCAAAGTTCTGCAGTCCTGTCCTGAATGGTGGTGGACAATTAAGCAATTAACAGGAATAGAAGGCTCCATGAACATCCCCATCCTCAACGATGGCAGAGCCCAGCACGTAACATAAGAAATAGGACCAAGAGTAGACCATACGGCCCCGAGCCTGCTCCGCCTTTCAATAAGATCACGGCTGATCTTCAACCTCAACTCCACTTTCCCACTCGATCCCCATATCCCTTGATTCCCCTAGAGTCCAAAAATCTAGCAATCTCAGTGTTGAATATACTCAAAAACTAAGCATCTGCAGCCCTTTTGGGTAGAGAATTCCAAAGATTCACAACCCTCAGCGAAGAAATTTCTCCTCATCTCAGTACTAAATGGCCGACCCCTTATCCTTAGACTATGCCCCCAGTTCGAGACTCTCCAGCCAAGGGAATAATGCCTCTCAGCATCTACTCTGTCAAGCTCTCTCAGAATCTTATTTGTTTCAATGAGATCACCTCTCATTCTTCTAAATTCCAAAGAGTATAAGCCTATTCTACTCAATCTCTCCTCATAGGTTAACCCTCTCATCCCAGGAATCAATCTAGTTCACGTGAGTGCAAAAGACAAGACTGAAGCATATGCACCCATCTTCAGCAAGATATGTCGAGTGAATGATCTTTCTCGACCTCCTCCTGAAGTCCCCACCATCAGCGATGCCAATTTAATTCACCACATGACATCAAGAAACAGCTGAGTGCACTGGACACAGCAAATGCTATGGGCCCTGACAACATTCCAGCAGTACTGAAGATCTGTGCTCCAGAACTGGCCGTGCCTCTAGCCAAGCTGGTCCAGTACAACTACAATACTGGCATCTTCCCGACAATGTAAAAGATTGCCCAGGTATGCACTGTCCACAAAAAGCAGGTCAAATCCAACCTGGCCAATTACTGCTCTATCAGCCTACTCTCAATCATCAGTAAATTGATGGAAGGAGTCATCAATAGTACTATCAAGCGACATTTACTCACCCATAACCTGCTCCCCGATGCTCAGTTTGGTTCCGCCAAGACCACTCAGCCGCAGACTTCATTGGTCCAAACATGGACACAAGAGCTGAATTCCAGAGGTGTGGTGAGAATGATTACACTTGACATCAAGGCAGCATTCGACAGAGTATGGCACCAAGGAACCTTAGTAAAACTGGTCAATGGGGATTAGGGTGAATGGCTCATCCCCTGACTCCCCAAAGCTTGTCTACTATCTAAAAGGATAAGTGTAAGGAATCTTACAACACCAGGTTATAGTCCAACAGTTTTATTTGAAAATCACAAGCTTTTGGAGCTTACCTCCTTCGTCAGGTGAGTCATTCACTCACCTGACAAAGGAGGTAAGCTCCGAAAGCTTGTGATTTTCAAATAAAACTGCTGGACTATAACCTGGTGTTGTAAGATTCCTTACATTTGTCCACCCCAGTCCATCACCGGCATCTCCACATAAAAGGATAAGAGCAGCAGGTGCATAGGAACATGATCATCTCCAAGTTCCCCTCCAAGTCACACACCATCCTGACTGTGATATATATCGCCATTCGTTCATCGTCGCTGGGTCGAAATCCTGGAACTCCCGACCTAACAGCACCGTGGGAGCACCTTCACCACACGAACTGCAGCAGTTCAAGAAGGCGGCCCACCACCATCTTCTCAAGGAGAACTATCGACAGGCCACAAATGCTGGCCTTGCCAGCAGCACCCATATCCCAAGAATGAAAACAAAATCATTTTTTTAAACCATTAAATTTCTACTTTGTGTTATTTACATTGTTTAATTCAAATTTTTGGTTAATTCAAATTTTTAGCACACAAAATGACGAAATAATCAGGAGTAAACTGTACTGGCAGACAGCTAATGGCAATAAAAAGCTGTATAACCAGATCTTATTAGTCATGTAATCTTATTCTTCTGCTATTGCTGGCTTATAATTACATCAAAAGTAAAAGTTGTAAGTAACCTGACAATAAACTGTTAGGCCCAAAAGATAAGAATATACTGGTTTTAACAAATAAGAGACTTTAGATTAAAAATAAATGGATATCTTCAAAAAAAAAGTTAGTCTTTAAAAATCACCAATAAAAATGGTAACATTAGGGATACTCTATTTGGTGACCCTAAAATTACTTTAGCCATGAATATTCATCTTTTATATTACATACTGTGGATTATTTTACAAAAAGAAAAAGTTATAATTCAGTTTCAGGTGGCTGGCCTCCCTGACGACGAATTCATCTTGACTTCATTTCTGAGGCTTTGCAAGCATTGGGGAATGCTGAGAGCCAAGGTTAAATGACAAAACATCACACTTCTGCACCTAGTCTCAGAAATATAATTAAAGTGGAGCTCCCAATTAGTAGGCCAAATCCACCTTGTGTTTTATTTGTAACTTATATTTTTAAATCACATATACATCATAGGATTGTATTTTACTAATGAAGACAAGGATCTTTTCCTGGAACATTCCTTCAATGGTAATAACAAAGAATGTTGATTTTAGACTAACTCTCAGCAAATGTGAGAAGGACAGAGATTTGACTAGAATCCTCATTGTAGCATGTCCCTTCACGACAGCAGTGTCCCACTGTCTCCTTTGATTTACTTCGATTCCAGTCTCAGAAGAATCATGTTCTTTGCTGCAAAAATGTTTGCTATATCTAACCACAAGCAGAAACTATTTAAAAAGTCTGTCTAATGCATTACAGGTTGTTTTCAACAGAATTCTTAGACCGTAAATCCACAAAAAGCAAACTGCACAAAACCATAGATTATATACAGAAATTTAAATATTAATCAACAGGCACAAAAAAAAATTGTTGCACATGACCTATTGTGGCAAAGTTTTTCAATGTCCCACATACAACAATCACTTCAATTCTTTTCTTTGAAATGTTGAGATAACACAACACTCATTGTTGTCCTAAATAACCTTCCTGAGTTGGCAAGTACTAAGTTGCTCAAGATGCTGTAGTATTTTGGCTCGAGTAATGTAAAAACATCTGGTTCCTTTCCAGGTATTTTGCTTAGAAACCTGTAAGGGCCTCTGTCCCTGCAGGAATTATAAACCAGCAAGCTAGCTCTTTAATGCCTGTCAAGCTGACCCTGGCACTTGTAAATCAAGCTCTGGCTCAACAGCACCAGGCCCACATTCTGTCACCTTTTCTCAGCCTGCTTGGCCACTGCACTGCTGCGAAGGCCACTCTTATCTTGTCATCAGATCATAGCATGTTGAGAGAAGGGATTACAGAGGCATCTGCAGAATTCCCACAATGCAGTGGCTCTTGGAACACTGACAGCTGCATCTGTCATTTTATACCTTCAACTAACCTGATGTCCGTAGGCCTGACACAGCAAAATTGTCCAAAAGGAGTTCCAGCTCTCTCATGCTGCCCCCATATGTCTCTTCCAGGAAAGCCTGGCGCTTCCTTCCCTTGTAGAAAAAAAATTGAAATCTTACTGTCCTAAAAATGCTTCTACACATAAGGATCCACACACACACACACACACACACACACACACACAGTGTGACCATTAAAATATTTCATAATAATGAATGTAGCACAAAAATAACCCTGTATATTTATCTCAAGTTACATCATATGGAGCAGCATTTAACATCAACATCATGAAGCCACATCAGCAGCTGAAAGTATCTGGAGAAATATTTGTTTCCACTGGAAGCGAAACAATTAATTCTTCTGTCCTGGTACAATACTCCAAAAGCAGCACAAATTTACTTACATCTAACAAAGATACATGACTTTATTTTATTTACAGTGGGTAATTATGATGAATGTATTTGTCAAATTATTTATGGAAATGTAGCAATCCTGTACTTTTCTGCCCTTTTTTTAAAAAAAGCCCATCATTGTTCAAAGATACAGGTTCCAGAATAACCTTTATAAATCAGTAATATTCGGCCACATTAAAAGAAAATCAACTAAATGTGAAATATTTACACTGATTTAGTGAAATAAATAACTGTACAGCCTTTCCCAGTTGGAAGCACTGGTGAGCAAGTTGCAGATACTGTATTTCTATGACTTTCGCACTAACCCTGCTCCAACAGCGGGCATAGTTATTACCGGGAACGGTGACCTATGCAAATATTTTCCGTCCACATCAAGTTATTCTGCTTGTTGCTCAAAGAGTCAACAGAAAATCACAACACATATATGCAACTAACAAATTCAATGTAAAAAACAGCCTTGAAACTAAATCCCATGACCAGAAGGGCAAAAAGCAAGTTAATTCATCATGATATTATGGAGTCTCTTAATTTTTCAGCAAATTTCTAACACTGAATATTAAAAATAGAAGTTAGAGAATGTATATAAAACCAAGCTAACTATCATGGTCCTCTCAAACTTCAAAAACGAAACAAATTTTATGGAGAATAAAAGGCAATTTAACCAAAGTTCTCATCGTTATTTTCAAAAAAAAATCAAATATTTACATAATCCACCACTAAATGCAACGAGGGAAAACCAGCACAGATTTGTTAAAGGCAAATCGTGTTTAACTAACCTGATAGAGTTTTTTGATGAGGTAACAGAGAGGGTAGATGAGGACAATGCAGTTGATGTGGTGTATATGGACTTTCAAAAGGCGTTTGATAAAGTGCTGCACGGTAGGCTTATCATCAAGATTGCGGCCCATGGAATAAAGGGGGAGTAGCAACACGGATACAGAATTTGCCAAGGAAACAAAGGGTAGTGGTGAACGGTTGTTTTTCTGACTGGAGGGAGGTATACAGTGGTGTTCCCCAGGGGCCGGTGCTGGGACCACTGCTTTTCTTGATATATATTAATGGCTTGGACTTGGGTGTACAAGGCACAATTTCAAAATTTGCAGATGACACAAAACTTGGAAAGGTAGTAAACAGTGAGGAGGATAGTGGTAGACTTCAAGAGGATATAGACAGGCTGGTGGCACGGGCGGACACATGGTAGATGAAATTTAAAGCAGAAAAATGCAAAGTGATACATTTTCACATCTTTCCGAAAGTGCGGTGCCCAGAACTGGACACAATACTCCAGTTGTGGCCGAACCAGTGTTTTATAAAAGGTTCATCATAACTTCCATACTTTTGTACTCCATGCCTCTAATTACAAAGCCCCGGATCCCGTATGCTTTTTTAACCGCTTTCTCAACCTGCACTGCCACCTTCAACGATTTGTGCACATAAACTCCCAGATCTCTCTGTTCCTGTACCCCTTTTAGAGTTGTGCCCTCTGGTTTATATTGCCTCACCTCATTCTTCTTATGATTCTAACTAACCCCATTCTCAGCCATCCTACTTTCAGGTTAGGTACAACGATGGGGACAAAAGTGAGCCTATCGAAAAAAAATCAACATGCCATGCATTTACTGAGAAACAGAATCAGGCTGCACATAGATAAATGGTACAAGACAGCTTTCTACAATTCTATTTTGAATGTGAGCAAGGTTACAACACAAAAGGAGGCCATTCGGCCCAACGAGTCCGTGCCGATTCAAAGCAAGAGCAATCCAGCTAGTCCCACTCCCCCGCCCTATCCCCATAGCCCTGCAAATTTTTTTCCTTTCAAGTACTTATCCAGTTCTCTTTTGAAGGCCATGATTGAATCCCCTCAGGCAGTGCATTCCAGATCCTAACCACTCGCTGTGTAAAAAAAGTTTTTCCTCATGTCACCTTTGGTTCTTCTGCCAATCACCTTAAATCTATGTCCTCTGGTTCTTGACCCTTCCAATGGGAACAGTTTCTCTCTATCAATTCTATCTAGACCCTTCATGATTTTGAATACCTCTATCAAATATCCTTACAAACTTCTCTGTTCCAAGGAGAACAATCCCAGCTTCTCCAGTCTATCCACGTAACTAAAGTCCCTCATCCCTGGAATCATTCTAGTAATTCTCTTCTGCACCCTCTCCAAGGCCTTCACATCTTTCCTAAAGTGCGCTGCCCAGTACTGGACACAATACTCCAGCTGTGGCCGAACAAGTGATTTCTAAAGGTTTATCATGACTTCCTTACTTTTGTACTCCATGCCTCTATTTATATAGCCCACGATGCCAAATGCTTTTTTAACCGCTATGTCATCAATAGTACGTAGTAGTAATGCTGCTCTGCATTTTTACCATTTTTAAGTAATTCATTAGTTAACAATGCCAAATTAAAGGAAAAGATAACACTAGGGGGAGTAATTTCTGTCCAAAGTTCTGTTCTCTTGTTTTAGAATTATCAAGATCTTTCCTACATACTGGAGCAGATCCTTGTTTTGCACCATATTTTCAACCTTATGGATTCCTTTTGGAGTCTTTGCTGTCCTCTAGACCCACTCTGTTACAGGCTGTATTTGTCAAAAAGTGATTCCAATGTTTGAGACTGTGTTTCCAGAAGTACCACAATTAATTCAGTACACAGCAACATGTCAACTATTAGTGAATCCGTTGTAGCATTGCGCTTGTAATTGGAATTTAACTATTCCAGTGATACAGCAAATTAACTGAAACAACGCTTCACACGACTGACAAGATAAAATACTTTATACCCTATGCATAACGAAAGGTACAGACCTCAGATATAATACTTGTAACACAATTTAGAGGCAAATAACTGTTCAATCCTCCCCAAAACCCGATGTTTGTTTGGCTTTACCTCCCATTGTGGATTTGCAGTATTTGGTCAAGATACAATTTATTTATTTATTAATTCTTCCTCATAACCTCCTTCTTTTATCAGTTATTTATATGACTATGAAAGTTTTTTCCCTTGTTACTTCGTATGGTAGATTCATTGTTCTTGCTGAAGCAGTTGTTGTTATACCACTGTCGAATGTGCCACTGTCCATTTGCCACTGTCCAGGCCAGCTGATTGATTGAAGTGGACTGAGTCAGCCACAAAACCTAAAGTATCTTCTTCTGGCCCCTCCACAATAATTGGACCCCATGCGCAACCTGAAAAACCCTCAGCCCAAACACCATTAGATCAGAGTTTTACTTAATGTCTTAAACTGTACAAAACACCAAAAACATAATTATTATTTTTGATGTTTTATTCTGCTGCTCACACTTCAGTTATTTCTAAATTTCCTGCTTAGTTGTCATGTGACATGGGTTGTCACAGTACAGTCAGGGTATTATAGTTTCACAGAATCAGAATGTAAACTACAAATCTTATAATGCATTCTTTCTCCAACATTCATAAAATTCATTCAAAACAGCTGATAGTCCCCATTATCCAAGGCCCAGGTGACATTTTCAACTCAAGCCCCAGCTTCAGAAGGACAGGTTGTGTGGGGTAAACATTTTGATCAATTTAATGGGTAGGTTCACTGAACTTTTATTCAGAGTTGTGTATTTTTTAAGTGTTTGTTATAAATATTATTTCTACTTGTATACAGTGACCTAAGTGAATGGCGATTGATACAATGGAATTGAGCAATTGGATTGGTTCCTTTGGCCTGGTTCCACACTACTGTGGTGGAAAAATAGCTTGAATAATTTGAGTGTTTTGTGGTGCTTATTCATTGCTGATCAGAAGCTTTCTTAACTATCTTGTGAACGGAACTCATTTTTGATTTCTTGGTATTTACTCAATGGATATTTGCACTAAACAACATGATTAACTTAACACACAGTGTTTATTTGGGCCAAAGACTGTTTTTTGATGCGATGCTGTAGAGATGATGCTATGTATGCACACTAGACACAAGACAATGCACAGTGGCCGTTCATGTCATGTGACCTTCCCATTTTCGTGCCACAAAAATATTATAGAATCATAGAAGTTTACAACATGGAAACAGGCCCTTCGGCCCAACATGTCCATGTCGCCCAGTTTATACCACTAAGCTGGTCCCAATTGCCTGCACTTGGCCCATATCCCTCTATACCCATCTTACCCATGTAACTGTCCAAATGCTTTTTAAAAGACAAAATTGTACCCGCCTCTACTACTGCCTCTGGCAGCTCGTTCCAGACACTCACCACCCTTTGAGTGAAAAAATTGCCCCTCTGGACCCTTTTGTATCTCTCCCCTCTCACCTTAAATCTATGCCCCCTCGTTATAGACTCCCCTACCTTTGGGAAAAGATTTTGACTATCTACCTTATCTATGCCCCTCATTATTTTATAGACTTCTATAAGATCACCCCTAAACCTCCTACTCTCCAGGGAAAAAAGTCTCAGTCTATCCAACCTCTCCCTATAAGTCAAACCATCAAGTCCTGGTAGCATCCTAGTAAATCTTTTCTGCACTCATTCTAGTTTAATAATATCCTTTCTATAATAGGGTGACCAGAACTGTACACAGTATTCCAAGTGTGGCCTTACTAATGTCTTGTACAACTTCAACAAGACATCCCAACTCCTGTATTCAATGTTCTGACCAATGAAACCAAGCATGCTGAATGCCTTCTTCACCACCCTATCCACCTGTGACTCCACTTTCAAGGAGCTATGAACCTGTACTCCTAGATCTCTTTGTTCTATAACTCTCCCCAACGCCCTACCATTAACGGAGTAGGTCCTGGCCCGATTCGATCTACCAAAATGCATCACCTCACATTTATCTAAATTAAACTCCATCTGCCATTCATCAGCCCACTGGCCCAATTTATCAAGATCCCGTTGCAATCCTAGATAACCTTCTTCACTGTCCACAATGCCACCAATCTTGGTGTCATCTGCAAACTTACTAACCATGCCTCCTAAATTCTCATCCAAATCATTAATATAAATAACAAATAACAGCGGACCTTGTCTTTTGAATGAAGTTCAATTTCCATATACTAACTGGGGTAAAATTCACACTCAGGGATATTTCCCCTTTAAACTGTCAATTTTCTCTCCTTTCCCCACCTCACCCCCAGGCTCGCAAATATGCAGCCTCATTCTGGGCTGAATCATCAATTCTTATATACTGGTGCACTGGGAAGTGATCTTTGTGTCTAGTGAAACTCCAAAACATTTCAGTGTAATATTTTGTGCTGATGATATAAATTAACCTGTGGCAACGCCAATGGGAGAGATCGGGAAGTTATGACCCCCTCCTCTCCCTCAATCATTTTGAGGTCGGCCAACATGGCTTTGGAGGACCGCCTCCATTTTGCTCAGGAACTTCTGTTACCCGTCTGTGCTGTTCATGGCTCGGCCTTCTGATTGGGTATGTCGAAATTCCCCAGTTCCCAGCTTGGTCCCTCCCTGCCAAGTCCAATCAAATCTCCAGTACAACCCCCACCCCCACCCCACATCAGCCAAACCCGTTTTAATTTCAAACTTGACCCCCAGGTCTTCCATCTCTCCCACTTGCTCACATTTCCCCAAGCTTCCCACTTACTTAGCTTTTTACACACATTTTGTTCAATATCTTAATCCTTCTGTCCATTATGTGACTGAGATAATTTGCTCTATCATTCCACTATGATTTCTCTGTGTTTGACTGTATGTAAAGATTCCCATAGCACTATTCAAAGAAGAGCAGGAGAGTTTTCCCAGTGTCCTGGCCAATATTTATCCCTCAAGCAACATCACTAAATGACAACTGATCATTTATCTCACTGCTGTTTGTGGGACCTTGCTCTGTCCAAATTGGCTGCCACGATTCCCTACATTACAATAGAGACCACGCTTCAAAAGTACTTCATTGGGGGCTGTGAAGTGCTTGGGACATCCTGAGGCCATGAAAAGGTACTATATAAATGCTACTTCTTTCTTTTCACTCAATATATTTTCCCCTCCCTTTTATGGTTGTAATACTATATCTACCCACATCTTATTTTTCAGTTCTGAGGGAGGACCAGCACCCAAAGTGTAAGCTTGTCTATTCTCTCCACAGCTGCCGAGTGGCCTGCTGTGTGTTTCTAACATTTTCTGATTTTGTTTCATCGAATCTAAAACTTTTTTCCGTAGAAAAGTAAATGACAACTCCTAACCGTACCAGGTCTGAAAGGGGAAAAGTGCTGGCTGGCTGGCAGCTTTGTATGTAGACAGTAAACTTAAAAAAAAATGAAGAACACTCCTAAACAGCACCCTAATGCCAAATTTAAAAGCAATTTTGAACCAATAAGGGCAGAATCAAGGTTCACTTACTATCCTCATAGCGAGAAATAGACATATATAAACGCAAGTTTCCAGAGGCAATAAGACTGTGCCATCCACTCTCTATGGAATCACATCTTTCCAGTACTTATAATAAAAGCAGCCATTATAACCATGCTAGAAAACAGCCTTAATGGGGTTAAGTTTATTCTTACTTTTGTTAGTTCATCCCGAAGATTTGCAAAACTTTCCTCATGGCTGTGAAACTTTTTTGAAAGGTCAGCAATCGCGTTCTTCTTTTCCTCCACCTCTGCTGTCAACTGAGCTTTTGTTACCATACATTCCTTTTGTAATCTGAAGAAGAAAATGGCAGGTAGGTTGTTAATATTAGTAAATATGAAGTAAAATAAAATTAACTTAGAAAAATTGTATTTCCATGAGTTATCATGAGTTTGCTTAAATTTTCACTTTGTTGTGTAATTTAGTAATGAATCATTTATCTCTTTCAGGTACACACCACTCTCATAACATAATCCAAAGAAACAGAGCATTCTGCACATTATATAAACTCTTACTTCTGTAACTGGTCAGTACATTGTGTGGCTTTTGCTTTCTCCCTTTCATACGTGAATTCTACATCTCTGAACTGTTGCTTGATCAATTCCAAATTTGATGCTGCATCTGCATGGCTTGACTTTTCCACTTGCAACATATTTTCCAGGTCACGGATGCGCAACTATATACAAAAAAGAACAAAATGAAAGAATTCAAAAACTTGGCCCAACCATAATGGAAATTCAGCAGCAATAAATAATTTGAACATGTCTCAAACGTGGACAGATTAGGGAAAGCCATCATGGTTTTGTTAAAGGCAAATCGTGTTTAACCAACCTGATAGAGTTTTTTGATGAGGTAACAGAGAGGGTAGATGAGGGCAATGCAGTTGATATGGTGTATATGGAGTTTCAAAAAGCGTTTGGACGCATGCTAGGCTTATCATCAAGATTGCGGCCCATGGAATAAAGGGGGCAGCAGCAACATGGATACAGAATTGGCTAAGTGATAGGAAACAGAGAAGTGGTGAATGGTTGTTTCTCGGACTTTTTTTTTTATTCGTTCACGGGATGTGGGCGTCGCTGGCAAGGCCGGCATTTATTGCCCATCCCTAATTGCCCTTGAGAAGGTGGTGGTGAGCCGCCTTCTTGAACCGCTGCAGTCCGTGTGGTGACGGTTCTCCCACAATGCTGTTAGGAAGGGAGTTCCAGGATTTTGACCCAGCGACAATGAAGGAACGGCGATTGGAGGGAGGTGTACAATGGTGTTTACCAGGAGTCAGTGCTGGGACCATTGCTTTTCTTGATCTATATTAATGACTTGGACTTGGGTATACAGGGCACAATTTCAAAATTTGCAGATGACTCAAAACTTGGAAGGGTAGTAAACAGTGAGGAGGATAGTGATAGACTTCAAGAGGATATAGACAGGCTGGTGACATGGGCGGACACGTGGTAGATGAAATTTAACGCAGAAAAATGAGAAGTGATACATTTTGGTAGGAAGAACAACGAGGGTCAATATAAATTAGAGGGCACAATTCTAAAAGGGGTACAGGAACAGAGAGATCTGGAGGTATATGTGCACAAATCGTTGAAGGTGGGAGGGCAGGTTGAGAAAGCGGTTAAAAAAGCATACGGGATCCTGGGCTTTATAAATAGAGACAGAGTACAAAAGTAGGGAAGTCATGATGAACCTTTATAAAACACTGGTTCAGCCACAACTGGAGAATTGTGTCCAGTTCTGGGCAGTACACTTTAGGAAAGAAGTGAAGGCCTTAGAGAGGGTGCAGGAGAGATTTACTAGAATGATTTGAGGAATGAGGGGCTTTAGTTACGTGGATAGACTGGAGAAGCTGGGGTTGTTCTCCTTGGAACAGAGAAGGTTGAGAGGAGATTTGATAGAGGTATTTAAAATCATGAAGGGTCTAGACAGAGTAGATAGAGAGAAACTGTTCCCATTGACGGATGGGTAATGAACCAGAAGACATAGATTTAGGGTGATTGGCAAAAGAACCAAAAGGTGCCATGAGGAAAATCTTTTTTTTTTAAACATAGCGAGTGGTTAAGATTTGGAATGCACTGCCCGAGGGAGTGATGGAGGCAGATTCAATCATGGCCTTCAAAAAGGAACTGGATAAGTACTTGAAAGGAAAAAAAATGCAGGGTTATGGGGACAGGGTGGTGGAGTGGGACTAGCTGGAAATTAATTTAACATAGAAACATCCTATATGACTCAAAAGATTGTTATTGTTTTGATGAGACAATAAGATTTGTTTAAAAACAGGAAAAATAAGGTTTGTGCTCCGTGCATATACAATTTGCTGTTTTTTCCTGTGTTTCAAACAATGAATAAGGATAACTTAGCTTTACCTGAATAATTTCAGAGTTAAATTTTGATTCCAGATGTGCAGCTCTTTCTGCCTCAATGTTTTCTTCCAATGTCTTCACTCGTAGTTGTGCTATCTGAAAACCAAACAAACGTCAGGTTTATTAACTCAGGGGTGACAGACTATTTAGATTCATTGATAATTTGACTTATTTGTTTTACTTCTTCCCAGTAACTGTAACTTTGAAATCTACTGTTTGTCATTTTCATATCAGTCACATCACAAAAAAATATTGCTGAAGAATGGCCAATAAGAGAAAGAGAAAAAAAACAAAGAAAACATTTAAACTGTTATTATACTGCCAATTTGGTGACAGATTTACATCAAGTCTACAGCACAGACACAGGCCACTCGGCCCAGCGGGTCTATGGCGGCGTTTATGCTCCACAAGCTTCTTCCCTCCAATTTATATTGGTGTTATCATCGATTAGTATAAGCCGGTAGTTAACATGAAGGTAAACTGTCCTAAGATGAAGCAGTTCCCATATCACACTTATTGTCATACCCTCTGAAAACAGGGAACTGATGGTACAAAAGGGTTGTGTCCAGCATAATATCTAGAGAGTATAAATGAACAAACTTGGGTCAGCCTAGCTACAGGTACATGTTATTTTCCTACATGTATTGGACATATTGGCCTGAAATTCTCCAGGGGTTCTTTCAGTCACCTTAACTTCAATGGGACACAAGCAGAAACCCCAGGCAAACAGTGCAAACTAATGTTTTCAACTGTTATCACCATTTCCCTGGGGGTTCCGCTAGTCTCTCGTTGGAGTTACGGTGGGAGACTAGGAGAACCCCCACAGAATTTCAGGGGCATTATCTTTACTTCACTGAATCTTTAATATTACCATACAATTTTATCCAAGAAAATCTAGCTGAGTATGCAGTAAAGCAAGAATTACAGCAATAATTAACGTGTGAATCAGAAAAAAAGGGGGAAAAACATGTTATAAGCAAATTTCAGCATGTCATTTTTTTGATGAGCCAAGATTTTGTGAATTGCTATATATCATTTGATACAGTGTTTGTCCCAAACATATCAATCCCATCCTACAATGGAATAAATGCATGACAGGAAGAAGTAAAGAGGCATTGTGAAAGCACCTTCACCACACGGACTGCAGCAGTTTAAGGTGGCAGCTCACCATCACCTTCTCAAAAGGGCATGTAGACGTGGGACTGTAAACTCTGGGAAGGCAAGAATTGCTGTGAGCTCTCCTCTCTCTACAGCTGCAGCTCTGTGTGCCCCATCCTGCTGCCGCAGCTTCTCTTCCTCCTCCAGCCAGAATTGAATTCCTAGCAGGTTCCCCGTGAAGGCAAGAGTGGTTTCCCAGAAGCTCCATGCACGTTGTCAATGGTGTAGAGGCAGTATCAGCAGTTGCAAAAGCTCTAAGTAGCCAAAATTCACAATTTCACATGGCAAACGTCGCAAAAACTTTCCAGTGAGACTAGCTGAGGATCCCTTCAAATAAATGCTGAAAATGGTGTCCTCCTGAGTTGAACCACCCATGCTTTGCGGATGGGTTGTAGATATATCAATAGCAAAGCAGATGGCAACCAAAATGACATTTGGATAAATCAGCGCATGACTACAATTTGCAAATGTTTTTAGGCTCCCTAGTTTTAGGTGGGAGCTCTGGCCACCTATTTAGAGACCTGCCAGAAAATCGCTTGAAGACCTCTGGCGCAACTTAAGTGCAAACATTTTTGTTCAATTTTTGTGCCGCTATCGCCCCATTCATGCCAAAAGAAAATGGGGCAGTAGACAGATAAAAATCATCCCCTGTATATCACTCTTCAAATACATTTTTTCCTCTCCTGTAATCTAGAACAGATCTCACAGAAGACATGGTTGAGGGAAAGCACTGAAGATGGCATGCATGCATTGCTGTCAGTCTTAGAGTAGATTTTTTTTCATTTGACCCAGAATTTACAACCCACCATAAAATTACTTCGGCGAAAAAGCTTACAAAAAAAACTTCAAAGTTTAAATCAAAAACTTTTGAGCAGGTTTTGTTTTGAATTTTAGACTTCACCCATGATGTATGTGCAACATCACTGTTAAACGGTGAGGGGTACAGTAGCGTAGTGGTTATGTTACTGGGCTAGTAATCCAGAGTCACGAGTTCAAATCCCACCACGGCGGCTGGCGAATTTAAATTCAATTAATTAAATAAAAATCTGGAATTAAAATACTAGTATCAGTAATGATAGCCATGAAACTACCGGATTGTCGTAAAAACCCATCTGGTTCACTAATGTCCTTTAGGGAAGGAAACCTGCCGTCCTTACCCGGTCTGGCCTATATGTGACTCCAGACCCACAGCAATGTGGTTGATTCTTAATTGCCCTCTGAAATGGCCTAGCAAGCCACTCAGTTGTAAAAAAAATCTCGCTAGGGATGGGCAATAAATGCCGGCCTTGCCAGCGACGCCCACATCCCGTGAACGAATAAAAAAAAACGGTGAGGAGGAGGTGTGGGGGGAGGGAATTTGAATCTGTTGCATGATGCTCTTAATACTACCAGGCAAGGCAAAGAAACTACATTGTCCCATCCTAAACCTCTCTTTAACGGATAGGCATAACTGTGATTTTTCTTAGTTGAATAGGTAACTTTAATAAGAAATATAGCATTTGAAGATAATTAACCATTTGGCTTCAACAATCAGTTTCAAGCCTCAAAAGATGCTGCTATTTAAAGGACAGATTTGAACACAAAGTAAAGGCCTCAGATAGCCAATTACCTCGAGCTCCTTTCTCAGTCGCTCCTCTCGGTCAGTGCTATACTCAAGTTCATTTGCCTGTCGTCGCAGTGCCTCTGTGAGATTGTTGCGCTCAACTTCCAGCTCCTTTAATCGTTTCTGCAGCTCAACAAATGTTTGTTCCTGGTCCTTTATAAAAAATAGGATCAATAAACACTCAGCAATTTAAATAGCAACTTTAAGTAACGAATAGTGATTGTCTCCCAAATAAACCCTTCAAAGTTTAAATCAAAATCTTTTGAGCTGAAAAGATTATTGGATTTTAGACTTCTGTCAATATATTTATCATGGTCACTCAGTTATCACAATTAAAAATGTTCATGACGATTGCAGTGCCACTCACATTATTTTTGAAAATCATGCCCTTAGATCAACATTTAGAAGGCGCTTAGATTCACTAAAAAAAAGCCTACAAATCACAATTTTATGCTTATTTTTTGACTTTGTATATACATGGCAGCCAAAAATGCAGACAGAAATGAAATCCAGGAAGATGAGGATTGGAGAGAAGCCATAAGTGCTACAACGATAACAAGAGGTTGTAAATTGGGAGGTGGGGGGGGGAAATATTGAGAGATGTCAGCTTACATAATTATTGTATTACATTTTTATGCATCGCAAACTGAAGTCTTAGTACACTTAAATATTTTCTTCATCCAGATTTCTGCTCTTCTGGATCTCGCTGTGATACACATCATTCCCTGGACAAGGTGGTAGCAGGTACTATACTTCGAATCGAATCGATCCTGCTCTATAATCAACCACCACAGGGTATGTGAAAGCAGCCCGAATATGTTGTTCATCCCAGTCTTACCTTCCTCCCTCCAGTAAAGCACTTGGCCTTTGCTTGGTGCCTCTCGCCATCAAAACAGCAGAGACCAGAATTCACCATGTGGAAATGACAGGCACACACAAAAACCATTTCATGTAGGTTTCTTATCTTTAATGGGCAGAAATTTATAATTGATAAACAAAAATGTATATTAGTGAGACAGAGAACTCTAAAAAAGACCAGAGTTGGTGGTGCACAATGAAAAAGCATCAGCAATTGCATCTACTTCTTTTTAAAAATTGTTGTACGCATGAAAGGAAATTAAAATAAAACCATAAGGAGTAAGTATACTAAAATATATTGTAATGTACGTTATAGAGGTGGCTCATATGCAGCCTGGAGCAACTCCATTCATTTGTACAAGAGCCATTACTTTGGACTGGCCTGGAGCCCAATATACAGGTGTCTGAGCCAGTAAAAATGTAGTAGTGACTGGGTACTGCTGTATAAATGCTGGTACTAACTTGTCCCAATTTAGGCAATTCACTATGCAAAATAATACTGGAACTCACAATTGTACAGAAATATCACATGCTTGGATTTGTCCTTCTACCAATGCACGTTCATTTGGTAAACAGTCACCTAGCACTGAATACATATTTCTACAGACAACCACTGCAGAATTTCTTCTGCACAGCATTTAAGCTACAATCATTCAACTTGTATTCAACATTTTATGTTCATGCCATAATGCTTTGCAATTGTCCATATTAGGTGACATTAGTCTAACTGCAAAACCACGACAGCTCCTTTTGATGCAGTTTGCTTTATGTAGAATTGTGAAAAGTAAAGTTCAAAGGACTAAACCCTTAGGAACAAATGTTTGTTCCTGGTCATTAGTGACTTAAAATCAGCTCATATAATAGCCATTAATAACTATTCCTGATTTCATGTTGTTAAAGTAATTTTCAACCCAATTCACTATGCCTCCCTTTTTCCTCGAGCCCTCACCTTCACTACTATTCGTTATTCTAAAATGGTACTAGACGAAGAGCCCATTGAAGTAGATGCTGTATTACCCATCTAACTCAGTTACATCAAAGTCTAGTAAATAGCGACACCTTGACCTTTTGTTCATAAATGCATACTGATGCTTATTGATCACATACATTCAGTAAAGGATGTAAAGCTCACCAGAACTAAAAGTCTCAGGGACCCACTG